>NC_031476.1:4068457-4348915 GCF_000006565.2 Toxoplasma gondii ME49
TGTATTTTTTCTGCCGCTGTTTTCCTTCGTTGGTTTCCTTCCTTTCTCCTTTCTGTCTTCTGTCTGCTCCTTTCGTCACGCGTTCCTCTCCAGTGAATACTTTCCTTTCGCATCTCTTTTTTTCCTGCTCTCGCACATGGAGAGACGCCCTGCACGAGGTCTCTTGTTTTCTCCGTCACTCCCTTCTTTTTTGGCTTGTCGACGTTCGTCTCTTCTTCATTCGGCTCCTTCCTCGTTTTTCTTCCCCTTCTTCCTTTTCGTCTCTACTTCATTCTTTTCGAGAGTCCCCAACTCGAGACGCCAAGGAGGTTGCGAACCTGGCTGTCGTAGTCTTCTCCGTTTTCTCTTTGCCTCGGCTGCTTTCCTTCGTTGTGTGACTCCACATAGAACGAGTTGGGTCCAGCCTGCCGGCCGCAAGAGTGTCTTCTGCGTTTGCTTTGCGTCTTTCTTCAGTCCTCAAAAAGAAGCTGGCAATGCTCGGGTGGAAATGCGGAGGAAGACCAGCAGAGAGGTGCGTTTGAGGCCATTCGCAGTGCTACAGAAGAATCCAGTTTTCTTTTCCGAACTATCGCATTCATCTCGTCTTCGTCTCCGTTTGTGACTGGCAGTCATGTCTCGCCTTCATTGCCTTTCTCGCTTCTGCCGGGTGTCTCCCTGAGAATTTCTTTCGTCTCTGCGTCGCGCGGCTGTCCTCGGAAAAACCTCTTTCTCGCGTTGAATTTCCGTATCCTTGCTGATATACATAGGCATTTACTGTATTTATGTGCGTCTGCACAGTTGCGTTTTGTGTATGTCTTCCTGCTTACATGCTTGTGTGTTGCATTCGTCTATTTCGGTGAATGTGTGCATGAATCTTGGCATTATCCAGTTGTCTTTCCTCCCTTTCTTTCTTGATCTCTCCACCCGATTTTTACTTGTTCGACCCTCGCTCGCTCTCTAGGTTTTCTTTTTCTTCTGCTTCTTCACTTCCTCTGTCTCGCTGTGTCGACCTCGTTTTCCTGTCTCGTCTTTCCTCCTTCCCCGCCAATCGATACACCTGAGGGGCCTCTTGCTCGTTCTGTTTGGTTCTTTTTTCAGAGCTGCGCGGCTGTTTCTCCTCAAGTCGCTGAACGGGAAGCCTCCACCCAAGCACGTTCTCGCGGCGAAGAAGGATGGAGGGCGAAACTAAAGACAAACAATACAAAAACGTTTTTTTGTTCTCTCTCTCTCTCTCTATATATATATATATATATTTGGGGTGTACATACATACCTCTACATTATGGAAGTATATCCGCATTGCATGTACTCTGGAATTCGGTGAACGGGCATGTCTGCGCACACCGTGACACGCGTCGCGTTGTCTGTGCTGGGTATTAGATATGGAGACAGAACGCCCTGAAACTCGCGGTCTTCCCAGACAGGTTCGCTGTCCTCGCTTCGGCTCTGAAAACGACTTTCGAGACTCGCTTTTGTGTGTCTGTTCTTCTTGGTGGCTTTCATTTCGAGATGAATTGCTACAGCTTCTCTTGGCCTCCTGACGCAGCGGCCGACCACCCTGCGGGGAAGCGATGTCGCCGTTTATAAGCCGAGCCGAGGCTCTGCTTAAGACTTCTTGAAGTATCGTTTGCGCGCGACAGCAAAGAGCCATGCTGGCTGGCTTCGTCACAGGCGCGGATGTTAACAGATGGGGTTGAGTCATGAAGAAAGAGATTGAAAAGAGTTTCCTCTCAACCATTCTTCCAGTTTTCAACTCGTTCACGTGAATCGCCACCTCCTGCCATATATATATATATATATATATATATATATTATATATATATATTATATATATATATATATATTTATATATATATATATAGTCATATCCTCTTTACATGTCCAAGTTTGTATATGGCTACATATGTATGTAACGATGAAAGTCCCTGGCTATCCATAGGTTGATATGTATATAGATATATAAATTGGTAGAGATATCGCTTCATAAATGAATTGATTGGCATGTTTCGACAGGGCCAAGTGTGTTTCTGCGAGTGAAAAAGATGCGACCCCATGCACCGCCAGGGAATCTCACGAACCGGTCGACATGTGTGATGTTGGAGGAGAGAGATAGCCGGCATCAAGCAGTTAGAACTGAGGACGAGAGTCGACACGACTCTGCGGTTGTTCCACCTTCAGGTAGCCTTTGTTGAAGCGAAGGACGCGAAGAGCGAAAGGAAGTCTCCGGCATTGTTCTGATTTTCTTTGCATTCTCAAGGTGATGACGCGTGAGCGTGGACACATGGAAACATCCGATCAATGAGGACCCCAGCTTCGCCAGAGTGTCGTTGATTTATTCCGAAGGACGTCTTGCGAGAAAGGATCAGGAATTCAGAAAGGACTTCCGATCCCGCAGGCGACAGGTTTGATACAGTACGAAGGTAGCAGTTGTGAAATCGAATCAACGCACCTGAAGGACGGTCGCGGATGACTCGGATTCCCTTTGGTGTTGTACTGAGAATGCATCTGTTGTCGACATCGGATCTGTTGTCGCCGTCGTGGTTCTCGGTCAGTTCTCAGTTCAGTGAAAGACTCGCCACGGACAGCAAAACGAAGAGCCCGCAAATCCTGAGACGGCTCATAGAGAGTAAAGCGGCGGGTGTACACACTTTCTTTTTGGCATTAATTGTCACGTGCAGCTGAGGTCCTCCTTCATGGTGTGTTTGTGTTCTCGCGTAAGAAAATCAACTTCTCTTCCTGGCCTTACACTGTCTCCATCCTGGGAGCGCTCCCGGAGTCCTTCTGGATTCTCGGCCTTCACTGACTCTCTCTGTCACACCACCTTCCCTTTGACGCGACTGGAGTTACGCCCATCCCGGGGCGGGCATCTGCTTTCGCTGCGACTCCAAGCGCGACTCGGCGCTTCATCGCCAGCAGAAGATTCTCGCCTTTCTTCTTGGGGAAGAAATCTCAATTCGACGCCATCCGCCTTGCGCCCCGCGTCGCCGCAGCACTCAAGTGTCTCCGTATGTCTCAGCTGCGTGTCTGCGTCTTCCGAGGGTGTCTCCTTGCCGCCTCGCGTCCACAGTGTTCGCAGGGGAGGAACGCGGGAGAAGAGAGAAAACAACCGAGACGAGCGAGCCGACGTCGGTCGGGGAGGACGAGCGCGGGAGGACGGAGAGGCGGGAGGAAACAGCTGGGAGATATGTTGTAGGGCGTTTGAGGCAGAGGCGCTGTAAAGGGTGCGCTGCCCGAGCCAGAAAGTCAGACAATTTTTCCAGATCTGGAGGAACGACGCAATGGAGAGAAAACGAAGCGACGGGGAGTGTGGACCACAAGACGAGGCCGGAAGGGGGAACAAAGCCAAGCGCGCCCCCGCAGAGAGACGATCAACGGGGGAGAAGACGGACGCACCACCGACTGGAGAGGAAAGAGGAGAGAGACGGTACACGGATACTGCAAGATGCATCGCGAGCGGACACCAAGACGAACAGTGTGGAAGCCACGGCAAGAAAGAGAACAAGACCAGCCTGAGAGATGGGCAAACGCGGAGAGAAGCGAGAGACTCGACGGCCCTGGGGACAAAGAAAATGACGGTCGTGAGAACGTCGTGGAGAGAAAGGTAACAAGGAGAGTGTGAGGGGCGCTGAGACGATGAAGACACGTAGGAAGATCCAGATGCATAAAAAATCAAAAAGTATGCACGAGAAGGAATAAATACGTTCTCGCCAAATAAGGTAATGAGGAATGGACGAATCGTGACAGACGCACGACACTTTCGAGACTGCTTGTTTCTCGGTTGTGTGCCTTACCCCGCCAGAGAAAGGACTGAAACTCTTTCGAGTGGAAGCTACACCTTGGAGGCGGTCCCCGCGCCCACGAACGGGCTCCCAAAGATATGCGTATCTGCGGAACGGCCGACGAAGCGAAGCGAAAAAAACGAATGCAGAGGATCAAGAAGAATGTGGAGACAATAAAACGGAATACCCACAGACAGATGCGCATCTATCCATCCAACAAAGGACTGACAAAACTAGTACATCGCGCCATACACGCAGTCTGAAAGGACCAGGATGGCGAATGACACGCTCTTGTCCACCAAATGAAACATGGAGACCGGCGAGCGAAGCGCCGGCATCACTGCTTTGACGCGAGAGGAAAAATGGGAGAGGATCTGAACGATACGTTTCCTGAAGCTACACAAGTGAAACGCCGAAGGACGACAGCCAGAAAAGGCGTCGTCAGAGACGTTGGTCTTTGAACGCCATCAGGATAACGCAGCGATGAGCGACGGAGACACAGCGAGAGCAGGGCACCGCAGACGAGGAGACGAAGGGGAGTGTAGGATTGACAGAGGCGAGACTGCGCTGCTAAAAGAAGAGAGGCGAACCGGAGTGACAGCAGAAGCCAAGGAAGGCTGAGAGCCTTGCAGGAAATGCATGTGACGCACTCGGCGAGGACACCGTGAAGCGAGAGGAGAGTTGGAAGGCGGAACGACGGGGTGAGTCACAGGCGAAGGCTGTGGAAACAGCGTACGGAGAATTCCTGCGAGGAACCACAAAGGAAAGCTCACCTTCCTCGATTAAGGACTTCGTTCGCCGTGATATTTTGGGCGATGTTGCGCAAGTGTCCAGACACCAGAACACTCAGGCGACACAGAGAGAAAAGGTGAAGGACCGCAACCTGTAAACAGAAAGCATCAGAACGCATCTGGACAAGAGCCAATATACTGCTGTTCATTCGGCTATACCCTCATCCGTCAATGTGCGATATACAGATGCATACACATTCTTACAAATATATGTATACATATATATATATATATATATATATATATATATTGGGAGAGAGATGCGTATGCGCCTCTTTTTACTGTCAACTTGCACATAACTTAAGGTAGAGTCCACGCGTCTTTGAGGGCCTGAACGTTCAGCTTACATTTTGGAGAGATGCGGTCTTTCACTAAACTACATCACTGATGTGTCTGAGTAAGTCTTTCGCTGCCGCAGCGCCTGGCTCCTATTCAAATATATTCACAGGTACGTCGGTCTGCCCCTAGCATATATATATATATATATATATATATATATATATATATATACATATATAAGTACGGTTCTTGGTTGAGAGTAGGAAATGCGATGACCTCACAAGAAGGATAAGAAGGCGACGAGGGTGGCGCTGATGGAGAAGGTCGTCCGGTAAGCTTCCTCCCGCATCTGGGCCGAGGAGGAGGAAGGCGAGGCAGCCCAACAAATGGAGAAACTGCGGAGGCAGCAACAGCAGATTAGACTGGGGACTTTGTCCGAGGGAAAACTGGAAGGTGCGAGGGAGGAAAAAAGATAGAAGAAGGCGAAGACGAGAAAGCAACAGAGGGGGGAGGGGGGGAGGAATCGGAGCCGAGGGCGAGGGCAAGACAGACCAGACGAGAGAGAAACGAGACCGGGGCAACACAAAAAACAGGTGACAATGAAGCATGCCGACAGGCAGCAGAACGAAACGAAGAGCAGAGGGAGGAGGCGGAGAAAGACATCGGGCCGGAGACGATAGAAAGGAACAGACACTGTTCACAAAACGCGCGCCGGAAAATGAAGAACATCACAGTCGTCGCCCCACCCCAGAAAGGCCAGGACGCATTCCAGGCGCAAACGTCAACGTGGACCGCATGCGGGAGAACAGAAGAAAACCGCGAAGAGGTGAATAGCAAAAACGCAGAGCGCGTCGCACTTGCAGGAAGAAGGGTGGCAGAGAGACTGCCACAGCTCGGAGGCTTCAGCGCAGCTGCATGCAGCGGAACAGACCTTTGTTCCTACCTGTGTGAGAGAGTGAAGCAACAGCCAAGCGGTGAACAGACGAGCGTTGAGCGACCCTACACAGTTGTAGAGCCAGACGCAGTGATGATCAAAGCCGTCCACGCATCGGTCGCAGATGCTGCGGAAAAGGCAAGGACAACTGCGGGAGAGCTGCACAAGGCACCAGTGCTTGCTGGCGGGAGACGACGCTCGAACTTGGTCGACAGCAGACGAACCGCAGGCAAAGACACAGACCGGGGAGGCGGTGAGAGAGACATTGAAGGAGAGATGGAAGCAGACTCTGTTAGAGGGGCGTACACGAAAAAAACGTGGAGGAAAAACTGTTGTCTATATCTCTAAATAGAACGGACTGCTGCTGGACGAACAGGGGCAGGGAGCAGGGAAACAACAGTCAGGTGGAGACAAAGGGAGGAGAGTCTCAACCAACGACTCGGAACAAAAGGCAAACGCGACTGTGCGCGGAGTCCACCCGGAAAGAGATCACCGAAGACAAAACAAAAACCAAATCACGCGAGAACAATGAAAAACTTACGAACAGTGCTTCGTCCTCAGAGGACGGTAGATCCAGCAGGTTCGACACAGACGACTGAGATCAAGTGCTGCGAGCGTGTCTGCATGCGTTTCGGGACTTGACAGAATCTGAAAAAGACAACGCTCGAAGATTCAGAGACAAAGCATGGAGTGAGGGAATCGCTTTCGACCTTCCGTGTCGGCAAAGCGTGCATTTCCGTTTATGCTTCCAAGACCCTCTCTCTTTCCCTGTGGCTGGACTTCCGGATGTCAGAGCCAAAAAAGCATACACGCGAACGTGAGGCACGCGCCCTTGGCATGCGCCTGTCGTTCTTGTGGAGAAGACTCTTCTGTCCGTCCGCGAAACAGATCTGGAGTTCTAACTCTCCGACGCAAGCATTCACAGCATGGAAAATAGCCATGTCCATGTTGCGCATCTCTGTTCCTTCATTCCCTTTGTCTGTTCCGCAAACTGCGACTTGTCGCGTCTCTCGACAGCCACCGTTTCTCTTGCTTATAATGTCCAGCCTTCGGCGTAGACACAGCGCTTGTCTTCCAGGTTCTCTGCTGCAGACTCCGAGGTGCCTGTGCAACCTCTCGAGCGGTTTCGATTCCGTTTTTCGCCTGTGCTGGCTGGGGTCCTATGCTAGCACCCTGCTGCGGCGCGAGCGTCTCCAGTCTTCATTCTGCATGCGTTCCGCGACGCGGAAGCTGTCCCTGACCCCGCGGCTGACCGTGACTGACGCTCGAGTTGCATGTCGATGTCTGCCCATTTAGAGCCTCGGCAAGCGAGTAGTCCGCGGCACAAACCATAGGTAAAGAAAACTGGCCACTCTGCTTCTCTCCCTACCTCCATGAGTTCCTCGACTGCGCTGCTTCCCCGTTTGCGCTTGGGGTGAATGCCCGGATCCGACAGAAGCAGCAGCAGATAGAGCGCCAGGTCGACACACACCACCCAGAAGAGGAGGTCTCCGCGAGCGAGGAACAGCCGCAGAAAAGCACAGACGGAGGCGCCCCCCGTCAGCGAAGGCCAACCGGAGTTGCTGGTTAACTGCGCCGCCGCGCCGTCGCCTTCGTAAACGTCACGAGGTGCAGGCGAGGCAGCCGAGAAAGGGAGAGAACTGTGGGGACCAGCGTGCGAGTCCCAGGGCGAAGAGACGGGGAAAAGCGACGAGTGCATGGAGGGATGTACCTGCGCAAAGGGGGAGACGCAGAAACGCCACAGACACAAACCGCCGAGAGATTGTGGTGGAGACCAGGAAGTGACAAAGGACCCCAGGACCCTGGGGGGGGGCCCTCTGAAACACGAGGAAAAGCCTCGCGAAAACAGAGAAAACGATGCGCAGCTCACCGGAACAAGCCACGATCGAATAAAAGGAAGACGTGCAAATACACACACACACACACAAAAGGAAACACCAGACAGAAAAACATGCATATATATATATATATATGTCCAGCGACTTGCCGAGCATTCAGTGACCAACCAGCATCTATGCCTGCAGGTCGCTGCCTGTCTCTCTGTCTTTCCGAATCGATCCACGTGTATTTGCTTCAAATAGTATAACCTACTTGTCTATCGATATGTCAACCCATGCGTAACTGTCCATACAGCTACTCTGTCTTTATATAAATATATTTATATAACGTATCCAGATATTTGTTTATATGTATATATCTATTTATACTATGTACGAGCACACGCGCATCAATACGAACGGGCAGAGACAGCCACTTGCGACCGAATACGACGGGATGCAAATCGTATCGACGAAAAGCTTTTCTCGCCTGAGGACGAATGTCTTAAACGCGTCCAGTCGAGCGCCGCATGCGTGAGATGTGTATGAATGAGACGATTTATCCTTACTGAGAAGACGACTTTTGCGGTGTAAAGCATGAGAAGCAGAGAGCCAAGTGCGACGGCGGCTGGCCATTTGTACTGTACAGGCTCGCTACAGTTCCAACAGAGATTAGTCACGCGACGGAGGCGATGCCACTTGCGTGAGTCTCCTCCCTGAACAGACAGTCTACAAAAACACAGAGTGCAGGTACACCCCTGCGCTCAGGAAGGAGCCAAGACGCATCACATCTTCGTATGGAAAAACCAGTTTTCGACCTGTGATCAGTCCACACATTGGCTTTACACAAAGAGGCAACCGACGTCATTACCCCCCTTGGATTCGTGGTGGACGCCTGAACTCAAGGTCCTTCACCCGCCTTTCCAAGACTCGAGAGAATCGCGGTCGCCAGCCGAAGAGGCAACCGACGCCTTCTGTATTGTTGGCACCGTTAGCGGTGTAGGTCTGTCCCCGTTTCGGATCCTTTCTCGCTCACCCGTTCTTCGGAGTCGAGGAGAGGCAGCACGGCAGACGCCCGGGAAGGATTCGGCGCTCGCAGGTACGCCACGAGGTCAGGCCGAGGCGGCACCAGAGATTCCGCAATCTCGACGGCGCTCTGGAAGGAGACGAGGCAAGGAAAAAAAACGCCGCAACAAAGTCGAGGGAACGAGGATGGGGAAGACTGAAAAAGCTGTAGTCATTGATAGTGGCGGAGTAGTAGTATACGCGTAGAACCAGTCGTGCAGTAGAAAGTACAAGACAGTAGCTAATCTGCCATATATACCATGCGCGTTACAACTTGGGTGGAAACGCGCTGGGTGCTAGAGCAATCCAGACGAAGATCCAACAGCATGCACCCGAATAATTGCCCATCCACTGACTCCATTTCAAGTCACGAACTGACGACGTGAGTGTGTGACAGAGAAGGAGCGACGGAACAAGCCGCGCTGAGCAGACACGAGCGTGGAGGTAGGTCTCTTGAAGAGACAGCTCGAGACAGGGAGGATCGCGGAGGCGACGAACAGACGAAGAGCTCGGAGAAAGAGGCAAGTGAAGTGAAAACAAAGAGAAGAATAGTGAGAGAAAACCACGACGCAGGAACCGGACGGTGGAGCCCCAGAGCAGGATCATCCTGGAAGCGGAGCGCTCCACCGAGAAGCTTGTGGAACAAGACGATGGACGGAAAACAAACACAAGCAGAGGAGAGACAAAGCGACAGGCTGCGTAGAAGAAGCGAAGCGGTCGAGCGCAGGCCCTGGCGAATCTCGTGGACGAGGCGACAGACGCGACTGGGACAAATCGCGGGACCGACAACGAGGGAAGTCAAGACGGTTGATGCCGATAAGACTGAGTCCGAAAACGTAGAGGGCAGAAGGTGAAAACCCACTGGGCAGAGGGAGACCAAAAAGAGGTTCTTGCGGGTGGAAAGCGAGATCGAAACGCATCCCGCAAAAAGACAAAGAAACGAGACGAGATAGAAGCGAAACCAGCGGACAGGCAACAACTGCCACGCCTGCTTGAAGAGGGGACAGACACGCGGAGCCTTACCACATTCGACTTTGTGTTTCTTTCGTTCTTGCTGACATGACATTCCTCCACAAGAACTCTGAGATACACACACACAGAGGCCTGGGGGAGAGGCGATTCGATGCAGGACCTGGGAGAGTCGCTACCTGCCCGCGCGATGGCCTCCTCGCATCGCCGTCGAGTCCAGGACTCAGTGCATCCAGAGATGAGTAGTCACGCGCGCTCGAATTTCACCTTCTTTTGTGCCATTTTCTCTCTCTAGAAAGGAGCTCGTAAGGTCCCCCCCTCTTGCGTAATTACTCTTTTCGCCGCGGAGGAGACGGCGAAACGGAAGATGCTCTTCGCAACGCCAGTGAGCTCTTTTCTTCCTTTTTAAAAACAACCGGCTTCCTAAGGCACTAAACATCGCCCTCCGCTCGCGAGAGATGCTCCTTCGCTGATCGTCTCGCGCCACCGCATTCTGGCGTCTCTCGTCTTCGCATTTCTCTGCACTTCCTTCTGGCGCTTAACCGAGGCCGCCTTCTTCTCCTTTGACTCCTCTCAACTATCATCGGCGCGCATGTCCACATCTTGTTTCTCATCTGTTTCCTCCGACTGTCGCCACCACAGTCTGCGCCTCATCGCCTTTCACCTCTCTGTCACAATCTGCCTCTCGCGTGTGTTTCTCGCTTTTCTTCTCTCCACGAATGTATCACGGTCTACCCCCTCCTATGCCCTTGTTCACAGTTCCTTCTGCTGGGCCAGTCTTTCGACTTTCGATCCGTTTCTTCTCTCCCTTTTGCCGCGTACCGACAGGACTCGAGCTGCCCTGCCTCGACCGCCCGGTGGAGGGCAAGGCACCCGAAGACATCTACAGAAGTGAAGTCCGCCTCCAGGTAGTGGAGCAGCCGTAGGACGTCTACGCGGTTCTGAAGAAACGAAGCGAAACGAACCAGAGAAAATAGAGAAGCAAATACGCCACTGGGTGTGCGTGAGGATAGAGAGTTGGAAGCCAATCCCCCGCCAGCGCCGTCGGTGTCCTATCTTCTCACGGTACTGCGGAGACACCGACGAATGGAGACAACGCATTCGTCTCTCCGCTCAGACACGCTGCCAGCTCCACGATCTGTCAACCTGACGGCTGTGTCTCTGTCGGCCAGATATCCTTCGTCGCATGTCGGCCGACTTTCGCTTTCTCTTTCTTTTCTTCTTTGACTTCTCAGCTGCTGCCTGTCTCAGGTTCCGCCCCTCTCCTCGCTTCGTCTTCTCCTCGCCGCATTCCTTCCTCATCGTCGATACTCTATGTCTCTTCTTTCCGTGTCTTCTTCCGTTCATCTTCGCCTCTTCTCCTTTCTCTTCGAGTCTACTTTTCCACCATACTCTTGGCTCCTCTGCTCCCCACTGTCTCATCTCTCCTGCAGTGTCCGCTTCGTCATTCTTTCTTCTCTTCGTCCGCTCTCCTCTCCTCCTCTTCCTCTCTTCGTCTACTCTCCCCTTCTTCGTCCTCTGCTTTGGATACCTTCTCTTCTCCCGTTTCCCTCCTTCGTCCTTCGCTCGTCCTCTTCCGGTCGTTCCACGCTTCTTTTTTTCCTCCCTTTCTGTGTCATCTGTTTCTCGCCGTCTCTCCGCCGCCTCGCTGCATCCGCTGTTCTTCTCTCCGCTCTCCTATCGTTTTCTTCACACTGCTCTCGCTTACCTTGAATGCAGCCCAGTGGGCCGGACTGCAGCCGTTCTCGTCCGTTTCGTCGAGACACCTTCTCCCGGCTTTTTTGACAAGGAGAAGCAGCGCCTTCAAAGAGTTGTGCTGAGCCGCCAGAATGGCACAAGTTGCGCCTTTGCTGTCTCTGCCTCTCCACCCCCAGTTCGCCTCCTCTTTCCTCGCGTTCGCTGCTCTCCCCACAGACGCCCCCAGAGCCATCCCCGCGGAGGACGAAGAGGATGACACTGATGAGGAGGACAGCGAACCAGACGGAGACGAAGACGCAGAACGAGACGCGGAAGAAGAGGAAGAGGCCAGGCAAGGAGGAGACTCAAGCGCTTCGAAAAGCAGGCGCATCGCGACAACGTTATCGCGAATTACACTCCACATCAGGGGACTTTGGAAGGAAGAGACCGAGCGGGCGTCGGGGTCTGCTCCTGACAGCGAACGCGAAACGAGGCGAGAGACAGAGAGAGACGCAACTGGAACAGGAGAACGCCGGGGATCGAAACAGACAGAAACAACGACTGTTCGATCCGAAGCAAAGAACAAAGTCGCGAAGAGATGACAGATCGGGTGGAAAAAGCAGAAAAAAACGAACGAAGGAGCACGTAGACGCAAACGATCCACAGAAACAAGAAGGGATGGAGGGGAGAGCTCAAGAACGACAATCGCCTCAACAGCCTGGGAGAAAGAAACTCAGCGCGTGGACGCACGCAGTGAGGACTCGATGGAGAAGGTGGAGACTTACAGAGGAGCATGCGCAAATGAATCCACGGAAAGGAAGAGGGTGCAAACACAAATAGGGGCACAGATAGTACAAGACACAGAAGACGCCAGAACAGTAAACCCATCGCTGAGAGGAACGCGACAAAGGACTTTCAGACGTCCAAGTAAAGCCACAAGAAAGATGAAACGCAGAGAGAATCAACAGAGGGCAACGAATCCACTACATCTCCTCCTCTTCGTTCGCGTCCTTCACGAGCTCCCCTCACAAGACAGGATGTTTTTCTCTTAGCATTCACAGATACAACTCACGCAATACACTCGTCCACGTCAGCTCACCGCACTGCTTCTACGGAATATCTTCCTCCCAGCGCAGGTTCCATTTCGTCCTTCTCGGCTACCCCACAGATACATCCCGTTCTGTATACTCTACCAATCGCTTCACATCCTTTCGCTCTTCTCTCGCCTTTTCCTGCATTCCCTCCTTGCGCTCGAGCTCCTGAATCCTCCCTCTTCCCCATCTTGCGTCCTGCCTACCTTCTATCCTTCCCAGCTCGTATCCTCGTTTCCTCTCTAGAGTCTCTTCCTTTCTGCATGCACCCCAGCTCTCTTGGTACGTTCCCTCCTTCTCCCCTTCGCGTTCATCGCTTTCGTTTCTCGGCTGTTTGTCATCACTAGCCTTCTTGCTCGTTGTCTGTATGTGAGTCGAGTGTTCCACTTGCTTGAAACAAATTCACTTTCTCAACGAAAGTCTTGCCTGGAAATCCGTACCATTTGCGAGGAGCAGGCGCATGACAGCAGTCTCCCCACACAGCGCAGCCCAGTGCAGCAGCGTATGTCCCCCGGCGTCTCGGACGTTTGTGTAGAATTTAGCGTCCATCCTCTTTAGAATGGCTTTCACCGCCTTGCCTTTATTACAGCGCAGAAGCAGGAAGAGATGTGAAACGAAGTCTGGCGACGGCACCGCGCCAGCAGATCCTGGAGAAGAAGTCGCGGCGCCAGAGCAGTCCCCAGACGCGACATTCGGAGACGAAGTCGAGGAGCAAGAGGAAGAAGAAGACGAAGAAGAAGAGCATGCAGAGGCAGAGGGAAAAGCCGAGGGAACAGGAGAGGAAGACGAACAAGGACAGGAACGGGGAGATCGATTATGCGAAGGAGGAGGTGACTCTGAATCGGACTGAGGAGCAGTGCAACACACAGGGATAGGGTCTGACGGGAAGAGAGAAGCCGGTACAGAAGAGGAAACGGACGAGGACGAAGAGGAGAAAGCAGAAGGAGAAGAAAATGTGGAAACACAGACTTGGCCCTCATTTTCCGTAAGCAGCGTGCGTCCTCCCCTTCGTTCTCCTCCTCCACACGGACGAGGTTGATGTTCACTCCCCATGTTCAGGCCTTCGCTTTTTCTATTGTTTTTTCTGTGAAAGACATTGCTTTCTCTTTCATGGGGATCCGAGACCACCGCAACAAAGGAGGCCTTTTCTCTCCTGCCTCTTAGCTGCCTCCGCCCAACAGCGTCTCGGAATCATCGTTTCTGTCGCGACGCTCCGCACAGCTGAGGCGCCGACGGAGCGCAGAACAGACGGCTACAACGCTTGAGGAGATCCGCAGTCGACTGGGACCTCCAAAGAAGAAGAGGCGAATGCAGCGCGGAGCAAAAGGACGACACAGAGCAGACAGATGGAGAAAAGAAGAGCACAGCACGGCAAGGAGGAAGACGAGGACCGGAGGATGAGGTAGAGAAGGATGCAAAAGGAAAGGGGAGAATAGTAGACAGGGGACAAAGGAAAGAAGAGGCGAAGGACGAAGACAAAGAGAGCAGGAGGAAGAGGTGAAAGGGAGGAAAGCAAAGAAGGAAGAAGGAGGCGACGGAGAATGTTAAGACGTGGAGGACGAAGGAGGAAGGGGAACAAAACGAGGAGGAGGCGGAGGAGAGGCGAGAAAAGAGACGGAGGAAGAAGAGAAACGAGGCAAGTAGGGGAAGAAACCAGGAAGAAACGCGCAAGGAAACAGTTTCACTTGCACTGGAAAGCAGGAGGCCGCTTGTCTTTGTACGGAAAGAGTGAAAACGCGACGGTCGTCGAGCCAGGAAATCGACGCAAGCTTAGAAATTCGAGGGAACGTCCGACGGACGCCACTTGACAAGTTGAAGGGAAAAGGAAACTCAAAAACATTGAAAAGAGTCGAAATTCTTCGCAAGTCTCTCGAGGAAAAACGACGCCAGTGGAATCTCGCAATCTGCAGTCTCTCTATTTTTAGCGCTCACGCAGTTCTTTCCTCCCATTTTCTCTGCACTACACTCCCTTTTCCACTTCCGTCTCTCCGCTCATCGACACCGAGAGGAAGAGAGGACGCCAAATCAAGAATACGGCGTGGATCTCTCTCTCCACACATAAGCAATGACGTATATGAGTGCACAGCTATATACAGGTATTTTTATAAACGTAGATAGATGCGTAATTAATGAAGGTTTGTATGTTGCGTCTACGCATGCCCCCCGCGTATAGAGCTTTTTGCTCGAGCGTGTGTGCAGAGAAATCCACGCAGCCGACTAGCGCCTGTCTCTGTTTCGTCTTCTTTGTGTATTCGACTCCGGGCGACCGTTTTCGTCTCTTGAACGTATCTCCTTCGACTCACATGGTTTTGAACTTGGAGGAACTGTTTATTTTTTCACAACAAGCGCCAGGGTCGAGGGAGTCTGTGGCGCTGCACTCGCCGTCCATCGAGCGCGCCGCCACGAGGAATCTGGAGCGCTACTGCGGATCGTGGCAGTCGAAGTGGAAAGGATCTTTCAAGGTTGTTTCCTCCGAGAAAACCTCCAAGGAAGGTAGCGTTTCCTTCCACTCTACTTCGGCATGCACATGCGCATGTTTCTTCATCACTGCGGTGGAGGGAATCTTCTTTCAGAAAAGGGGAACTCGAGTACAGGGTGAGTTGCACTGTCTCGCAGCGCACAGGACGATGGCCTCCCGTCTGGAGAAGAATCTTTTGTTTGTCGGTCGACACTAGAAGAGTTGGAATGATTTTTCGCAGGGCGTACTTGAAACTAAACACACATTCTGTCTGGTTGACTGAATTCTCTTGTGCGGAAAGCGTCACTCTTTCCGCGGGTCTTGCCACTGCAGTCGACCGCGTCTCGCTTCAGCGTGGCTTCCTCCTTCGACGCTTTCTGCCCACCAAAAAACTCCAACCTCAAAATGCCTTGATCTAGCTTCGCCTCTCTCTCCTTTAACACCCGGCCAACACAGCCTCGTCGCTGCTGTTTCGGTGCTTCCTCATCTCTTCTTCGTCGATGACTCGCCAGATGTCTCCACAGAGCTCATTTCGTTCCGGTCGGCTAATATTCGGGGCGGATTATCTAGTCGTCTCGCAGGAGACAACCGACGAGAACTGTGCAGCCAGGTTGCACCAGCTGTCTTGAATTTCCTGTTTTTATTTTCCACATATTTACCGACGTATTTTGCGTGAAACTGCTTCTCGAGGAAAACACACCCTTTTGACGCCTTCTCTGCCTTCCTTTCGCACCGTCTCTGCGCCTCTGTCTCGGCTTTTGTCTCTCCTTGCTTGCCCCGTCTTGAGACACCCGTGGAGGGAAGCGCCTTGTCGGGGGGGGGGAATGACGAGCGTCCCTTGGAAGGAGCAGTTGAAGAAAGACAAACTTCTCTCGACAGAGTCACACACCGAAAGATGGAGCCGATGTGCGCGTGAGAAAAAGTCCTCGAGGCATTCCTTCGTCCAGTCTCCCGTGGTTCCTCCCGTCTCCGCTGACAGACAGTGAAGCGACCCCTGCTGCCAGACAGGAGTGTGTGTGCGATGCGCAGGACGCGTTTTTTTTCTTTTGTCGATAAAAAATCATCCAATGGTTTGAGAGAAAGACTCAGTTGCTCATGCAGTCTCATCCAATTCCACTTGTTCGCTTGTTCTCCTCTCTGTGTTTCACAGCTGTCTCCGGTCGCTCCCCTGTCCTGTGAAATGTCTCCCTCTGAGCACCTCCGACATCTGCGGAGCAATTCTGCCTAGAAACAGATTCAGATCTGCATTTCGCTGGATCTCTGTGTTGCGTCTCCGCGTCCTGTTTTCTTCTCACTTCCTCCACATCGGCTTTCCTCGCGCGAGGCTTGCGGCTTCCTCTCTGCCGCTCCCGTCTCCGAATGTAGCTTCCTGTACCTCTGCTTCCTCCTCTACAGAGTCTTGGACTCTCGTCCACTTCTGTTTCCCCTCCAGAGACGGACGCCTCTTTTCTTCTCTCTTCAGTCTTTCCTCTTCTTTTCGCGCCTTTCTCTTTCTTGTGTTCTGACTCTCTTTCTTCTTCCATACCTCTCGCGTTCTGCCTTTCGCTCCTCTCTCTGTGTCCTTCTGCTCCCCCGCTTCGCTCTCGGCTGGTGAAACAAGTGGAGGGCAGTCCCTGTCTCTGCTTGAGCAACGAGCGCCGGACGCGAAGGTCTCGCTCTCTGCATCGCCTGCGCGTCTCGACCAACCAGCCGACCCTTTCTCTCCTTTTCTCTGTTTTTCTCCTCGGTCATCCCCCTTTTTCGTCTGGCGAACGTCTCCGCAACTGCCATCTCCGCGCGTACACCGTCATCCGCAATTCTGTTATTTAAGAGTATATCTGTATATATAAATATATATATATATATATACATATATGTATGTGTGTGTGTATTTATGTGTATGTATGTATCTTTATAGTATAGAGACGAAAACATTGTAAGTGTATGTTGTTGTATGTCCGCTTGCATCGTCACGTTTTGACCAGGCGGAGCGTGTGTGTTTTCTCGGAAGGGGCCTCAGGCAATATTTGTTTCTCCCCACCGTGTTGTGCTTGTTCGATTCTCCTTTTGTGCCACAATGGCGGTGCTCGATGTCCCTCTTCTCTTCGCGTTCCATTTCGCGTTGGCCCTCTCTGGGGTGCTGCATCTTTCTGTCTCAAACTCAACCGTCTCCGCTCGTCAACTGTCTCCTTCCTTCCCCCCCACAGTGCTGCCTACCTCGCGGGTAGCCTCGCTTCCCGCCAGCGCGGGCGCTCCTGCCTTCGTCAAGCCGAGTTCGATCCACGCGTCAGCTCTCTCCTCGTCTTTCTCTTCTCCCTCCTCTTCTTCTTCTACTTCTCCTTCTTCTCCTTCTTCGTCTGTTCCACAGGCAGCGCTGTATCAGGTCGGAAGCGCGTTGGATGCCGCGGCGTCGCATAGGGTAAGTGGCGCAGATTAACCTGAGACTTCTGCAGGAGACAAGAGGCATTGACGCGACGCTAGGAGGACTGTTGATTGACTCTGAGGCTGTTCTTCCCGCAACCAGCAGGCACAGACAGTGAGAGTGTCGAGCGCTTCCTCACACTACGTCGTCGTCTCATTGGCTCTCGTCTTGTGCCCTTCTCGCGGCTTTGATCGGTGCTTTGCTCCTGTGCAGAGCGACCTGTGCTCGCAAGTCTCTCTCGTCCTTCGTCTTCCGGCGTTCATATACTCAGGGTCCCCTCCCTGCTTCTCGTTTCCAAGCTGCGTTCGAGCGGTCTCTTGTTTCGCAGTCTCACACTCCTCCCTTCCCCTGCAAATGGCGTTCTGTTGCCTTTCTTCTGTTCGCATGTCCGTATGCTCCTGCCTTTCTCCTCCCTCGCGATGTCTGTCATCCTTTTTCCTTCGGTCGTCTCTCCTCTTCTTTTGTTCTCTGAGTCTCGTTTTCTCTCTTCGTCCTTCGCTCTTGTGTGTCTTCTTTCTGCACATGCGCCTCACTTCGCCCTCGTGCATGTTTGGGTCGGGCCGTCACCACCCTCCACCCAGTTGTTTGTCGCGCCAACGGACCTCTCTCCTTGTCTATCAATTCGCTCTTTCCCCGGCGCTTCCTGGGACTTCTCCGCCGTGTTGTGCGACCTCCCGCGCGTTCCGTCGAGCAGTCTTTGCCAGCGCGACGTCGTTTTCCTCAGTCTACTTCGTTCCTGCATAAGTTTTATCTATCCTTTGTACGTCCACCCCTCGCCTGCCGCTGTCGGCCTTCGATCTCTCTACACCGTTCGTTTTCTCGATCATCTCCTCCCTTCCAACTTCGGCCTCCCCTCGCCGTGTCTCCTTTGTTCGCTCCCTCAGCCTGCAGTGCAAATTCAAGAAGCAGTGGTGGACGGAGAATTCGTGAACGGCAAAAGTGTCAAAGAGTGGAAAGTTGAAAGGTCATTATACCAGGCCCTGCACATGGCCCTCGCCGAAGAACTGGCTCGCGATCCGAACGTCTGCGTCATGGGTATGCAAGCAGCCGGGAACCGAAGAAGCAAACGTTTTCGAAAAGGCCTCTGTCCGTCTCGTGTGTCGGTGGATTTATGTATACATATATATATCTATATACATATATATATATATGTATACGGAAATACCAACAGAGATCGAGGTAGATGGATAGGTATCGATGCAACAGTGTATGTCTCCATGCCTAACTGTGCAGGTGTGTGCTTGTGTGTGTTCGCGTTTGCTTTTTCCCCTTGACAGGCGAGGATGTAGGCCACTACGGTGGTTCGTATAAGGTGACGAAGGACTTTCACGCGCGATTCGGGAACTACCGCTGTATGGACACTCCGATTTGCGAGAACACGTTCACTGGGATGGCGATAGGCGCGGCGATGAATGGACTGCGGCCCGTCGTGGAAGGCATGAACATGGGATTTCTCCTCCTCGCGTTCAACCAGATCGCCAACAACGCGGGCATGGTCCGCTACACCAGTGGAGGAGCCTTCGACGTTCCCGTCGTCATTCGCGGACCTGGGGGGGTGGGCAAGCAACTCGGTCCCGAGCACTCGCAGAGAATCGAGGCCTACCTCATGGTGAGAAAAAGAAAGAAAGAAAGAAAGAACGAACGAAAGAAAGGAAACAGAAGCGTGTGAGGGGGAGAAGGGCGTAGCAAGAAATCCGATCATGGGGAAGGAACGGACGGGGAGGAGGGGAAGGAATTGATGAACGCGAACAGAGAAAGAAGACGAGACCGAGGGATCTGTAGAAAGGAGGACGGGTGGCGACGACGAAGGAAAACAAGCTAGAAAGAGAAGACTGCAGGAGGACAGGGAGCACCCGAGTAAGAAAGCAGATCGACACGAGGAGGTATAACCATGTGCCTCTCACCGACAGACAAAATGGAGAGGAGGATGCGTCACACGACCCCTCCTTAGAGAAAGCAAAAGACGGGCATCAAGTATCGAGGATGGCGGAAGAATGTAGAGGCAACACCGTACAGAGGAGAGGCGATACTGGACATTTGAGAGTGTAACAGAAACAAAGTGTCCAGCGAGGTTTTACGAAGGATCAACAGCGAAATGAACGTTATCGTGCAAATGGTTTCAACTATCTAGACTGCTCTATGGTGTTTCCGGCGTTCACGTTCATCTCCCTTTCTCCCGTGCATACGGTGGCCTTTTGCCTGCCGTGTGCCTAGACTCTCAGATCTCCGCTGTCTTGTCAGCTTTTTTCTTCGACTCCGCAACTGTCTCCTTGGCTTCCACCACCAACTGTTACCCTTCTGAGCCTGTCGGAGTCTCCGTTTTACATTTCCTGCCATTCTGTTTCTGGCTTTCCTTTTTACCGGCTCTGGCTAGCTATCCGCCCTGTTCCCGTAGAGTTGATATGATCAGAAACTAAGAATTCGATGTCCTTGTCTTCCGTTTTCGCTGGCTCGTTAGGCCGTTCCGGGTCTGAAGATTGTGGCGTGTTCGACGCCCTACAACGCGCGCGGCCTGTTGAAATCTGCGATCAGGGAAAACAACCCTGTGGTGTTTTTTGAGCACGTCCTGACGTACAACATAAAAGAAGAAATTCCCTTGCTTCCCTACACCCTCCCTCTCGACAAGGCAGAGGTCGCTAGGCAGGGGACGGACATCACGGTGCTCGCGTACGGGAAGCTCCGTCATGTCGCTCTCGACGCGGCGCAACATCTCGAGCAACTCGGCTTATCTGCGGAGGTTGTCGACCTCATTTCGCTCAAGCCTCTAGACATGGAAAGCATTCAGACCAGCATCAAGAAAACCGGTCGATGCATCATTCTTGATGAAAGCAGCCGCACCGGAGGCATCGGTGGTGAAATCTTCACTCAGGTAATCCATACACACATGCACACATATATGTGGTTGTATATATATTTGCTTTTATACAATTGTCTGGAAATGCGTTTTAAGTATCTTTCGATGTCAGCTATTATCCCATGTAGGTTTGAATATAGGTCTGTATATATATAATATATGCTTGCGTGTACGCACGTTTAGAGCCACCTGTACAAATATTCGTTTCAGTGTTTCGATAAATGCTGTGGCAATCGTGTGAAGAGGGCAAACGGTTCTCTGTTGTGTAGTTGTCCTTTGCTCCCTAGGAATCTGCGTAGCATATGATGCGTGAAGAGGGGCAAAGGCCGGAGGTATGCCTTCCCTCTCACCAAGTGACTGTCTTGCACGCACTCGAGAGAAACGTGACTCCTTCCGCGCAGCCAAATGTTACCAGAAAAACACGGTCACCCTTTTTCTATATGTGTCCACTGCTTGAGTTCAGCGGATCTCACGTGCATGCAAATATTCAGTTAGTCGCCTATCTTGTCCGGGTCGCCGTTTGCGTGTGCAGGTGATGGAGAATTGCGCCGATGACCTTCTGGAGGTTCCTGTGCGTCTGGCAACCAAAGACATCCCTACGCCCTATGCCGCGAAGCTTGAGGAGGCGACAATCGTCACACCTCAAGACGTGGTGAACTCTGCGCTGTGGCTCGTGTCCAAGCGTGGGCCGACACCGACAAAGGCGTAACCCTCGAATCGAAAACAAAAGTTCCCGCTGTTTGAAGTTAAGGAAGAGAGAATATGCACGAGGCCACAGAGCGCGAGTTGGCGCCGCACGATGCTGCGGGTAGATAGCGTTTGTGGCGAGGCGGCTGCTGTTGGCTCGTCCTCGGGATATCCGAAACTGCTTTGTGAACACGCAGAGTGGGAAGTACTACCACCGTTGTTTGTGTGACGTATCTGCCTCGGTTTGGAAAAAGCGCTCGTGTGTGGAGCATTTCCACAGCGATGCGGCCATGCCGAGGGAGACAAAGGCAAATGGGGAAGGCAGTAAAGTGAAACTAACAAAAAAGAGACAAAAAAGGTGTTCCCGCGCTTCACACAAAACCGCGCCTCCGGCCCTAAAAAACTCTCTCGCTCCTATTAGCGTTCACTGGATGACACCAGAGGTTCGTTGGCTCGTCCAGAATGCCTTGTTCTTGCCACGACACAACTCAGGTGTCCATATATATATATATATATATGCAAGCGCATGTACCGTGTCCACTCATGATTGTTGTCTCGTATATGTTTTTCTTTCTGTCGTGACCGCTTGTTGTTCTGTTTGCGAATTTTTCTATGAAATGAAATTGCGACGATGCAGTCACACGGTCTGTGTGAAGCTGTTTGCGGATGAGAATTTTGTGTCGACAAATGGTTTTTGTCGATGGTGTTGCTTCCCGTGTCAGCGTGTGTACGACGGGGCGTGACTCTGCCTTGAGGGTTGTCTCCAGTTCCCGCACAGCGTTGTTCTCCGCCGTCTTTCAGGTGTTCTCTCCTCTCTTTCCCGTTTTCTTCAACCCGTTGGGCAGAAAATGCGAGAGAAGTGCTTCTTCTCTCCCTTGTCTCCTTCGACATATCCTATCTCGAGCTTCACTCAAGCAAATGAATTGCCATCTTAACCGCAACATGCATCATGCGTGTTCCTTTCTTTTTCCACTCGCGTCTCTCTACACACTTTCTCCCAGTTGTCGTCTTTGTGCCACCTTCCCGCTATAACGCCTGTTTTTACTGGGTATTGTTCCTTCCCGTCCCGTTGACACGCTCAGAAGGCGATAGGCTCGAAGTTCCTCGGCGTTCCTTTTCATCGGAGCCGCTCCTCATGCTGTTCGCTAGACACCCAGGCCGAAACGCCGATGGATTTGCACACAGAAAACCATCACAAAAACCAACAGCCACAGTCACAAAGTTCCTTACGCAAGAGCAGCTATCACAGTCTGCAAGACCCGAGCACAAGAGTCAGTGGAACAGGGCGAGTGTCAATTTGCAGGAGAAACTCATGCAATCTAAGCGTCGCTGTTGCCACCTGGCAATGATTCTCATGAATTCCCTTTGCGCTCGTGCAGTCGCTTCCCACAGTGGTGCTTTTTAACTCTTGCCTCTTGTTGATGTTTGAAACAGGCGAAGCAGAGGGCGAATCTGACGAAACAGGATGCTCCTGTGGTGCTTTGTGTCGTAGTTCCCCTTGTTCTAATGCGTTTCCATTAGAAGCATCGGAACATTTTCTACGCGGTTGCTGGTCAATGATAATGTGTTGAAGAATACAGTTCGCCTCTTCTCGAAGCCGGCCGATTCGAATTTGGCTTCCATTGCCACACCCCGAGGCTCCCTCTATACCTCCATCTGAGAAACGGAAACGCGGAGAACGTAGATTCCAAACACGAGGACAGCCGGGATACCTGTAGTGGACCGCCTCTTGCAGGAAGGGCTTCTTCATGCGATACGGAACAAGTGAGCGCATCTTCCACGCAAATCGATTTTCTCGGCGTGTAGATGTGTTCCTCGCTATGATTGAAAGGCATGAACACTTCATGAACTCTTGGGCCTTACGTTTGCATCTGATCGTCTAGTCTTGGATGAGAAGCAACACAACCTCCCCGCACTGCATGGTTGACACGTTCCACTGTCGGTGTCGCTTCCAAGATGTGTAGGCGTAGCACGAGTTCGTATTTCTCCTGTTTCTTTATCCGGCAACCGACAAGTGAACCACCTACCCGTCATGGTTTCGCTATTTCGGTTCAAATCCTGATACACGCCCGGATGCTCCCCTCCACCTGCACCATCGAAACTCGACATACAGCCACTCAGCTCCATTAGCGCCGGGAGAACTAGGTCCTCCGCTTCCTCTCGGGGTAAAAGCGCTCGTGCTCTGTCTGCTCGTCTGTCGGCTTCGTCTACCTCCTCTCTTTGTGTTCTTCCTTCATCTGCTTTGCCGCGGAGACCGAAAGGAGTCACGATGACCCTCCAAGTCCTGTCGCGGAAAAACGTCACCCGACACGCACACCTTCGCCGTTCGACTGTACGTACAGCTCCATGAAGGCCGGTATCCGTTCCCCCTGTGATGTGACTACTTAGTCCCTGCTTCTCGCCGACATGATCCTTTGTTTTCTTTCTCGTTTCTTCAATGGTAGCATCAAGTGGTTCTCGTCTCCAGTGGAGGATATCGGTAACTCCGTAGAAATGACAGACAGCCGCCGCTTCACAGCAGGACAAGCGGAGTGTGCTTGCGTCTTCCTCCATGTTTGAGACGCCTTTCCTGTCTGAAGAACAAAGACGTCGTTCAAAGACCACAGGCCGATGTTCCGCTGCTGATGAAGACGACCGGCTGGATTTTGTAGAAGATGAACCAGCCTCGACCGTGGTGCCTCCTGCAGAAGCCGACATCCGGGAGGGTGGCGACACGAAATCTTCGAGACTTAAGGATCGAACTATCTGCGGCTGGCGCATAAAGTACCCGTCATCGTCACTGTCGGACGACAGTGATGTAGGAAGAGAGTAGTCCGAAGAAATGGATATCCGGCTTTTACGTGGGCTTCGACTGCCCTCGCTACTCTCCGATGTGCTTGTGTGTCCCTTTCTCTTAACCCCATTTGGCGTAGGCTGAGACAGAAGGTCAATGCAGTCTGTCTCCTCAGCCGTCGCGCCAGTGCTCTCTCTAGAAATCGAATACAAGCTGTTGTCGCTCGTTTCTCGGCACCCTTTCTCTTGTGCCCCTGCGCCTCTCACAGAGCCGTAAAGTGGCGGGCTCGTGGGTGTCGTCAGCCACGTCTCTTTCCGTTTGTCCTTTCCGCGACTTTGTGCCAAATCTTTCGCTTCGGAATGTGTGGTTGATGCATCAAGCAAAGTTGAGGGCATTTCCATGTGTTCCGGTTTCTCCGCCAGCGCGCATGAGCTGTCTCTGGTATGGTCGTTCTGCTGCTGATTTGCCCACATGCGGGCGGTGCGGGTGCCGCCTCGAACCGTCAGAGGCTGTTCGCGTTTCTCGGCGGCTTTCCGTCCTCCAGCTAACCCTGTCGTCCTCTCTGTGCGATTCAGAAAAGCTGCGACATCCAGGAGCGTCTGACAGCTCTCCCGTGTACGAGGGGTCATCCAAGAGTCATTTCGTGGTGGGCGGCACGGTCCGTTTGTCCGGCTAAGGCTTCCACGAGTGACGCCAGAATGACTCTTCGTACAACAGAGAGCACCGTTCCGGGTTTCGCCGCTAGGACTGTTCCTATAACAGTAAGCAGTATCGTTGGGCGCTCTCCTAGGACAACCGATGGTAGAGTTTTCGGTAGTGCCACTAAGTGTTCCACCACTACTGCTTGAAGGGACGTCCCGTGCGGTAGCGACGCTGGTGCTCTTCCTAGAACAGCTAGAAGGATTAAGACTCGAAGCTTGGTGTTGTCCCATATTTACGGTACTTCTGTGACAAATACTAACACTTCCACCACAATTGCCAAGCGAGTTATCAGACGTATCTTCAGCAGCAGCACTGCAATGCCCCGCGGTCGCCTCGAGTGCGACATCCCCTTTTGACGAATTAGCCTGCGAGAAATTGACAGCGAATTTGCTTTCTTCTCCCCGGCTAACCCCATCCCCGAACGACAGCTTTTTTTTCCGATTCATTCTGCACCGCGCTGAAACTGGCGGCCCCCTACCAGCAGCCCTGCCTGCAGCCGAAGCTAGGCGCTTTAATGAGTCCACTAGAGCCTCTCCCGTTGCATCACTATTTTTGAAACTAGAGGAAAGTGACAATGACCCTTTCTTTCTCGCTGGAGACCTGCTGGCATAGACAGCGTTTGCACGATGAATGTCAGGAATGGAAGAAGAGGACGCAGTAGATGTGGATGAAGAAGGACAGGAAGGATTCGGAGACGCAGATGGTGTCTGGTGGAAGGTAGACAAAATCACGGGGAAGGCAGTAGAGGACCAGTCATCACCGGAGGACGATATGGGACTGCCAGACAAGAATGGCGTCGTTGACCCGGTGGAAGGGCCATTCTGCTTATCTGTACCTGGCTGTGCGTCGTCCCGTTCTTCGCAAAAGCATGAGTTGCTTTTAGGCATTGATTTATTACCATGAAGAACTGAAGGGGCATAAGGGGCCTCAGAAAACGAATGTGTGTCTTGTTCACCAGGCTCATCTCGTCTTGTTGTGTTCCCATTTTCGCTCTCTGATTTTTCCTGGTATCGGTCAGACAGATTTTGGTTTCGACACGATACAAGCGACGTTGAGGCGCGTTCATCGAGCTCATCCAGGTCCACCCCATCTTTTATTCCTCCCCTCTGTAGAGCGGAAGCAAACGAACGAAGCGACGAAACACATGACAACGAAGAGGAGCTTGCTCGATGTGATAAGGAAGGGCCATGTCGGCTTTCACGGTGTGTAAACGAAGAGGCGAAGATCATGTCCGAGTCTTGGCCGGTTCTGTGTTTGACCCTGAAGATGCTACATATGCTTCAGGGACAGCACATTCTCTTACCCATTTGTCTCTCAATACAATACCATTTGCAGGACAAGGATGTTTAGATGTGGATCATCGAAAGAACACCGGGACCCTCCGCTGTTTCTAGGAGCCTTCGGTTTCGTGTATGTTTGTTTTTCTTCGATGTCGCTTACTACGTGGCTATTTTGCGTCAAACGCAACGGCCATGTACGCGTTGTTTGATGAGACGTTTCTGGGTCTTTCGCCGCCCTGTTCGCTTCCCCTTCTTTTCTGCCTCCCGGATCCGCCTGCGATGTTGTTGCACGCCGTGCCATGTGCTTCTGCTGTCTTTGTTTTAATCGACTAAAGACCTCTTGAAAATACTGCTTCACCCGCTCTTCTGCCTTTTCAGTCCCTTCTACGATGTGCACCGCCTCTTTCAGCTGTTGTTCGGCCGTCTGAAAATCTTCAAGGAAACTATGAATCTGCGCGAGGTCGTGAAGACCAGCTGCGAGCAGCATGACATGCCGGTGATGGTAATCTTCTTTTTTTCGGTTGTTCGCTCGATCCAATGAGGGCGACGGGGAACGAGAGGAAGGAGTCTCTGCGCTGCTAGGAGAAGATGGGGGTGAAGGGGAAGAAGACGAATTTGAAGAGGATGATGATGTCGAGGAGCCCGATTCTTCGTCACCATTCGGTGCATTGCCTCCGTGACCTGTTCTGGCTAGGGCTGCGTCGGTGTCCCGGGAAGACCCTCTCCTTTTCGTGTTTCGTTTATCTGCCTTTTTCCTAGCATCCGACGAACCATGGTAGGAGGCGGATGTTGGAAGGATGTGGTGCCGTAGGATCTGAATAGCTGCTTCATGGTGTGTAATCGCTTCTACAAAGCGACGCGCTGAAGTGTATTTCTTGGCGATGCGCCGGTGCAAAAACGCTAGAGCACTCTTCTCTTCTAACGAGGGGGACGCGTCAGAGTCTGGCTCCACTTTCGATTGGAACCGCTGTAAAATCTCCAGAAGCTTCTCCACCTCTTCGGCATCTCTGCCGGTGGCGGCATGTGCTTTTGTGCAAGTCGAAAACGGCATGTCTGTAGACGAGAGGCGTTCTGTAGGAGTAGCCGTTTCCATTGTCTTCTTTAATGGGAAATATATGTTTTCAGACCAGCCGTCGATTTCGAGCGATGTGTGCTCTCCGGTAGACGAGAGACAAGACTGACTCAAACGTCTTTGTGTGATGGGTGTAGCGTCTCCTGCGAGGGTTACTGAGACGCCATGCACATCCAGTTACACCTGTACTTGCCCACAATCAAAATCTTCGCCCCGTTTAGCTCATTCCAAGCCCAGAGAAGCCTTTTCGTATCTGGGAAAAATTGATGTGTACGTTTCGTCACCTAATCACCTTTTGAGTCCGCATCAGTGCCAAGACATGAAGACTCTTCTGTGAAAGTCGACTTTCTTCTGAGTGACGTTACCGATTCTAAGAAAGGGGGAAGGAATATATTCGTCGATCTCTGAGGGATTCCGTAGGCCGCCAGGAAGAGGAGAACTAGAAAGCCATGTACCAGTGTACACATTTGGTCTGACGCATGCTGCGGCTGTCCGTGTGGGGCCCGTTCGGGTACCTTCGGTACTGCGACAGCCGAGGCGAATACGATTATGTGGTACATTGCTCGTCTAGCTTTTCTTTCGGATTGGTTTTCGCACCGTTTCACGTTGCCTCTTTGTCTCCTCTCTTCTTCCTTTGGCGTTTTGCTTCTGTTCGTCTCAGTAGATCTGTGGTTGGACAGTCGCTGGTAAGATCTGTGGAATTAATTCGAGAAAGACATTTATGTTCAGATTCGTGTGAGCCCACGAGCTTCCTGGGGGAAGAGGTGGCATACAGCAAGAGCTCTATGAGTTTATTCTGACCAGGGCGGTGACACCACTATACCATTGGTGGCATCCTCGGCCATCGAGTGCCCGACTGCAGCTGAACGCAGTATTCCGCGAGTCCCTTACTCCTGGGCCATCGAGGTTGAACCAACAGTGAATTCTGGAAAACGTCACACAAAGCGCATTATCTTGTAAAGGGCCGGAATTCTATTCAACACACAAAGACGTCACATAAAACTTAATGAAAAGGCCGGCACTCCTAGATCAGCATCGACCCCCTCCAGTAGAGAATACCTGGAAATGCGTTTGCTCACCGCTTCCTCAGTTGATAATTCTCACGCATGTTCTATTTTCTACTCCCGTCTTTTTCTGGAAACAGTTCTGGATATTTCTGCGTTATGGAGAGGACAGCTTTTGAATGACGTACAACGGGCTTTTCCGATGTTCCACAGAAAGCTCCTTGACACTCATCGAGATTTGCAGGTGTTCATGATCTACAATCTGGTACCCTTTTTCTGTTTCTCAACATCCCTGTAACTGGTGTTGCTTAGAGGGCGAACGGCTTCGCGTGCCTTTTCAGGAGCATATGAAATGTTGCCTTACTTGTTAACATTGATATAATTATCGTACACGCACTCACCATGATGTTAAGTGATTACCAAGAGAACTTTGGTAGCCTCTTTCCTAATGCTACGCTGTACGGTATTCGCGGATCGGATTGTTCGCCTGGTAGCTGCTTAGTAAGCGGACGAACGCTTTCTGCTCCTGGTGGATACGGATAATACTCGACTCCTCTAATGTTGAAGCGCTAGTGCTATGCGGACAATGCCGCGCCGCGAGCGACACTGGGCGACGGTGGAAGCAATGCAGGAAATTAGTCAGCATCTCGGGACATCTCTGCTTTAAATGCTTCAAGACGGCAAGCCTAGTTCAGTACTGCTTCGCAGCCCGTTCAGTCTCGTTCGAATTCCGGGTGTCTCTATCTTTTCTGGGTCTTGCTGTGTAACGCCAACAGTGACACTCCTCTGGCTGCTAGAAAATGGTACTGATGTAGTTCCCCCGATAAAATGTGCCTTTTCCGTCTCAGACAGAGCCAACAATCCTTTAGCTAGTTACGAATAAAGGTTTACAATTAGCAAATACTATTTGTGTACGGGCACACGGAAACCAGATCACCAGAAAAAGGGGTAATGATGGAGAGATGCTGGAGACGAGTAAAGCTTAAGATATCCCAACAGGCAAGACACCGCAGGAGCTGTCAAGAACACATGCAGCTCCACACGGCCTAACTAGCTTCTCCTCCAAATTTTCGAAGGAGCGCTTGCTTTGTCGTGGAAGGTCTAAAACAGTCACGAGTCCGATCAACCAGCAACTACAACGTTGTCTCCGGTGCCCTTGAGATGTAAAATCTCAGTCGAGAGGATGATGAAAACGTTTCACCTTTCCACTTGCAGTGGCATTCACACGATGAAGCATATGAGGCGGAATCGGCGCAAACACAGAGCTGCTGCCGTTAGAAAGCAATACGTTGGCTAGACAAAATGCCACAGTCGTTCTCCCTACGTCGAAGCAACTTCGGCTGGTTCAACACCAGGGATCGATCTGAGGTAACACCAGCAACTCGTTTGGTGTCCAAACACTGACGCACTTGCAGAGTGTGGCGGATGCAGGTATACGAAAGTGACAACTTTAAACGTAGGTATTAGCGACATTTGATCGACAAGCCCCTTTCTCGTATTTTTATCGCAGGGTACTGTTCTCAAGAACAGCGGCAGTCCAAAAACAACTGGCTTCGTCTTTTCATCCGCACGAGCCAAAAAGTCCGGCCTCCGAGAAAGTCCGCTTCTTGCCTCCCCTCTGGGTAATACGTGTGGGTGAACATACATGTAGACAATGGTTTACGCGTTCTGTTGCCAATTATCCTCTTCGGAAGCATATAGGCCACTGATCGATGCAGTGGCTTTCATGTCTGCGTTGGTGTACATTCTGTGTCTTGGTTTCAAACTGTTGCATGGTTCCCGAAGGTACTGCTGCTCGCCAGTATGACACACTTTACTGAAGAACGCATTTCGTACCCGTCGCTCCAACAGGTCGCATTCAACTTCCCTGCAGACTAGCAATATGTCCTTTCGAACTTCGAAATCCGTGAGAACACTCGCTTGCGCCGGTAGTCCCTTACTCTTTTTCCTCCGCGTGGTTTGTCTGAGTGCCCCGCTCCTCTCTTTTCAAGTTTAAAGAACAAGTTGTCTGTACCACACCATTTTCGCGGAGCGTGATATTTTCTCTACCTGCGGGAACACACGAAGGCCAGTAAAGCGAAATGCCTTTTCTGCTCGGTCAGGCAAAGTGTAAATACTCTCTTCAAACGTTCGAGCTGTTTTCCCTGTGTGTTCCTTGTGCCTCCCAATTGATGCCTGAGAATATGGTGGCGCTCGATCTAAACGCAAACTAGCCGAGCAACAGCAGGTTCTGTCGACGTGGCTTTTACGGATAACTTCCAGAAAAAAGTCACTCACAGAAACCTGCGGCCAGCTGTCCCGTTCTCCTCTCTACCTCACCACTCATATCCGCTGTTTGGTATGTAAATAGATGCATGTGTACTTCCTTTCACAACCCTACCCACTTTACTACTGGGAGTTGGCATGATTATTCGGAGTCTTCCATGACGACTTCTTATCATATTTCGCACCACTCAACTCACGTCCCCACCCCTAGCTAGGCTCGTTTTTCCTTCTATATCTGTTTCTTTGGGTTTGGAGGCAGATCGTTTCCTGCTGCCCCGGCACAACATTGGAATGCATGTATTCCTCTGGTTACTCTCAATCGGCGCATGCCACTCTTGTGTGATTCCTTGTTTCGGTATTGTGAAATAATCTTTGTCTCTATCGAAATACAACTGTGTTTGCGTCGTTGTGCCTGTTGCAACTACCGCATCCGATCAGGTGGTGTCCGTGGTCGTCCCTATCTTTTCCACATCCGGACCCGTGATTGGCATTCTGTTCTCATCTTCCGGGTTGTAAAGCATTGGCAACGCGGCACGGTGTGGAAAGTACGGGAATCCATAAGCGTCGTTTACCTGGGGTTCGGCTTGCAACAGTGAGGCTCAACCTCTCCAATGTCTTCGTCTTTTTCTAAGCTTAGAGCCCACTTTCATCTACCTAAACAACGAAGAACAGACGTAGAACAAAGCGTGAGCATGGGGACATGTGCGTCCAAACTTGGTGCCGTCTCCTCAGCTTCGACCGCCCGCCAGGCTCCGTCTAGAGGTCAGTCCGTAATCTCTCCTTGTACGTTTCTTTTAAACTGACAAGGATCTCTCATCCTCAAGGTTACCACAGATACACAAAACAGATATTCATGTGCATTTTTCTACAAAACGTTGATCGCCACCTGCCTGTTTCAGTAGACAGTCAAATCCGAGGCCTAGAGAGTTGTCCAAATCTGTACCATTAGTTCCTTCATTTATGTAGAATAGCGCCTCTTCAGTCATAAAAATGAATCCATGTATATCGTATTCATTTATCGATGATGCTCTAGCTGAGTCGCCACAGAAGGATCGCGACTCGCAGCAGTTTGGTGTCATCTGTTGGTCTAGGCATCTTCGTGCATCCTCGTACGAAGATCAACGCCTATGTACTGTGTTTCAGGCGCAGGAGAAGGCAACCAAGTTCGTTTCCATACGCAAGCCAGTAATCAGTCGCACAGCAAGAGTCGTCACTCAAAGAACTCTGACTTTTCCTTTTCTTCAGCTAACCGTGCGGTTTTGGGGAAGTTTCTTGCTACGCCAGGTTGCCAGTCCGGCTCGGAAGGTGTGCCATCACATCAGCAGTACCCCCATCACTACGATACTTCACCCTTGTCGTCCACAAATCGCCACGACGCAGAAGATCTCCGAGGAAGTGTAGATACCATAGAGGGAGAGTCGCGTTCCCTGTTTGCAAAACGGATCTCTTCGGAACCCATGAATGGATCACAATCACAAATTACACAGTCACAGAGCACTACAGCACCCGCAGGTTCGAGCGGCGGAAGCGTCCGGACAGACGCTAAGGTAGTTGCATCTCATGAATGCACAGAGTCCTGCAGCAGAGGAAGCAAGATGGATGAGCGAAAAAACGGGAACGCAAGAGCGGAGCGAGTCGCCGGGAGCATGGGAAATCCAGATGAAGGGAAGCGCTGCGATTCTCCTTTGGAGGGTCGCGTGTCCTCTTCTACAGAAGGAAGCGGCAAAGGGGTAACCAGTGAAGAACTCGTTGAGGAAAACATGCTCAAGGATTCTCAGGAATCCGAAGAGGAGGTCAAATTGGCCGACAAGAGCGAAGAGCGGCCCAACGTATTGGAGACATGGCCTGGGTCTCCTCAGAGGAGGCGTCGCCTGTCACTCTCTCGTTCTGCAGAGGCTAGGGAAGACAAACTCGAGAAGGCGAGGGGCCAAGCCATCATTGCAGTTGGAAGCGAGGTGCCTGAGGACTTGCTGCTTGCACAGCGCCTCACAAGCACGAGACCACCAAGCGAAAAAACAGAGACAAATGCCGAGAGCGAGAGAGAGCGGCCTTCGTCACTTACACTACAGCCGGAGAGGGAATGCGAAGAGACGACGAAAGCGTCAGAGCGACGCGAAACGGAAACGGATGTGGAAGAAGAGAGCGAATCCCCTGCCCAAGAAACAAAGTCAGACACAGCGGATGGGGTTCGAGGCAAAGCCGGCGAAGACACAGTCCCAGCGAAGAAAACAGAATCCGCACAGGAGGTTCCATCATCAGAAGGAGACAGTAGAGAGCGGCTGCAGTCGTCTGCTTCGTTGCAAGATCCGCAGAGGCGCCGGCTTTCCGTCTCTCGGTCTCCGACGGTGTCGTCGCCCGAGAGAGCTGGAACGGAAGAGACCGAGCGAGGGCACACGGCCTTGACTGTCGAAGGAATAGGAAGGAGGAGGGGAAGCGAAGAACGAGAGACGCCGGAAAGAGGAGACAAGGAAGAAGGAAAGGAACAAGTAAAGAGAGAAACAGCAGGAGGAACTCGGTCTTCGTCACCACAGAAACAACGTGGGAAATCGACCACACGGAGACTTAGCGTCGCCGGACTTTCCAGCGAACGGACCCAAAGTAACTTCGAGGTACGCTTGTTACAACATTGAAACTCCAGTGCAGTGTGTGCGTCAAAAGAAAACCCACGCGTGTACATTGACCTCTGTGTACAACTATGGACACACATATAAAAACATGTTCGCGTACGTAAATTTATTTGAAGATCCAGATTGAGTGCTGCTCACGCTTCAGATGCTGACGTTTAACTCTCTGCGCTTTCACACAAAAGAGTTCATACATTACATCTGTTTGGTTCATGGAAGCTGAGGAAATGGCGCCTGTGTGTGTGTCATGCGAGAAACTTAACTGTTCAACGTTTTCTGCAGGACAAAAAAGTTGAGAAGCATGGACAGGCAGCCCAACAAGATTCACTAAACCAGTTTGGTATTGGCATGTGCTGTAAAAAGGGCTTCAAACCGGAGTCTCCGAATCAAGATGACTTCTTCATAATCAGGTCAACGCCACAAATATTGCCTCCGGTCTAGTATACAGATTCTCATAAGCCTGAAATGCGAATGTGTCCGACAAACGCGTTTGTAGCACGTACGCTTCTAGGTTCTTTCAGCCGTCCGGTATTCGACACGGTAGACTGTGAAACACCATTCCAGGCTCTGACTCATCGGTGCAGCTTATTGCTTCTTCGCGTTTCGTTGCTAGGGGGGCAAACATGCGTTGACGCCTCTGGTACGCCTAGGAGGTCACGCACTATTTCCAACTGGTGATTGTTGAGTGGTTGGCACTAATCGTTCTACACTTTGTTTCCATTCTCCTGCAGAGTGGACAAGTGGTCGCTGTACGGTGTCTTTGATGGTCATGGGCCCTTTGGTCACGATGTGAGCAACTACGTGCAAAAGGAATTACCGGCGAGGCTGCTCTACGGCGAGCCACGTTTTCTAACGTTTCCCCTTCGCGCGCTGCAGACGTCGTTCACAACGGTAGGAACATGCAGGGACCGCTACTTATGAAGCAGCAACTGTCCATACCTTATACAACACCTACACCGGCATTTTGGCTTCTCTAAATCAATATCTAGACGCACGAATAATATGCATATACAACCCAAAGGGGGGCGGTTGCAAGTATGGATAAATCTTATGTTTGGTATGGTCGTTGTGGGTGAGCTATTTTTTGTAGATTCGTCCGTGCATTTCTTTTCCTTGTTTCCTTTTTGTGTGAATACTGTGAGTCACATGGGCTCTTGGTTTCATTTGTGTTTGTGTGTGACCCTAGATACACCGCGAGCTGGAGGATCAAACTGACGATGCTATGAGCGGTGCAGGCGGGATTGATTGCAGCATGAGCGGGACGACAGCCACGGTTGTTCTCCACATTCACGCGCTGAAGAAATTGTTTGTTGCTCACGTCGGGGACAGTCGCGCCGTGATTGCGCGAAGAGAACATGCGAGCTCCAGAGCAGTTGCCGGCGGATCCGATGGTTTTCGACAGGAAACACGCAATGACAGCCGGATGCTGCAGCAACAAACCAGTTCCGAACCTCGGGAAACAGCAGAGGATCGAGGCTGCCGAAGTGGTGAGCGAATTTCGTTTTTGAGAGGTCTGTCTTTGTCGTACTTTAAATGGGACACAGATACCGAACGCCAGGTCCGACCTCAAACGAGAAGCGAGCTGTGCGTGAGATTTCTCTGGCAGCATATATCACGTTGGGTCTCGAGTAATTTACTGAGGATGCGCTAGTGAGGATACACTCTCAGATGAGAAAAGCCAGAACTTCTATGTGCTCGAATACCCTGGAGAATTTTTTCTCTGAAACTCAAGCGCCACAACGGTAACCCAGTGCGTTTCGAACAGAAGGGCAACCGTCGATGGACAGAGCTACCAAAAAGGTAGTAGCTCAAAAAACGCGCGAAGGTTAAAACTGGATTCGAATCGTGTGTTCTCAGCGGGAACAGGCACCGACTGCCGCCCTCTATCGCGACTCATGGCATTTGACCTAACAAACGACCACAAACCCACCAACGAAATCGAGAAACAACGCATTATGAAAGCAGGTTCGTTGCGTTCACTTCAATTTATGCATGGCCTCGATGTGCTTGTAAAAATGATGACTTGCACGGCTCCTTTGGAATGTATACACATTCACAGAGTCAAACCTATATATATATATATATATATGTATATGCTTTTAATGCGCGTGGTTGTTCATGCTCGCTTCAGATGGTGATTGACTGGAATTCGAAACGTATCGGAGTGCTTCTGCAGTCTCAAGCAAATCGGCGACACGCCAACCCCCCCTCTGTTAAGCGTTAGCTTTTCTGTGCGGTCACTCTCCTGTATAGGCGGTCAAGTTCGTCGGCTAGAGGGTGACGTTCCTCACCGCGTGTTTTTGAAGAATCGCCTTTTTCCGGGTCTTGCCATGAGTCGCGCTATTGGAGACACAATTGCCACGCAAGCAGGAGTTATTCCAGACCCTGAAGTCCGAGGTCAGAAAGAAAGCATCGGTTCCTCGTTTGTGCGCGTCCGCTTGCGATAGCGATTCGTCATTTAATGATTCCCCGCTGTTGAGGGCATCTAGGGAGTGATTCTCTTTCTTGCCGGGGTGATTTAGGCTACCAGCAGAGCCAAAGCGACGTCTAGAGCTCGTCTCTCAATGCGATTACTGTTTATCAGTAAACCATTTCCGCTTCTTACATCGATTTCCTTGCAGTTCACAGCGCCAGACAGCAGTTGGTGGTTGAACTGCACTACGCTGGATCCAATAGGCAGTTTCCCTGTCTCGCCGAGTGACTTGTCTTACAGGCCCGGAGCTTATCAGTCTCCTAACAGTGTCGTCAATCTCAATTTCTCTATTTTACTGTATGTGTCTCTTCCCATCACCTTGTGACTTCCCGATCATCTGACATTGCCCCCCTGGCATTCCACGCTTGATTCCACTTCAAGCAAACCACACAAGTCCTAGGTCCGCGTGCCCGAGGTTCAGGGCGACCGTAATCACTGTGTAAGATCGTCAATGCTGTTACACGTAGATGCATGTAGATGAACAATTGTGTGAAATCGCCTGGATCCTTATCTTTCAGAGTACGAAATCCTTGAAGGCCGCGACGAATTTCTTCTGATTTGTTCCGATGGTGTCTGGGAGTTTATTTCCTCACAAGAGGCTGTCGACATGGTTTCCACTTTCGGACGCGATAACGTACGGTTCGGCTAAGCTGTTTTGTCCGATCCCTTTTGCTAGGTAGTGGCAGCTGTAGGTAAACCCCTCTATATGTTTTGCTGGTGGTCCTCATTCTCTGTCCCCTCCTCACCTTTCTTAACTTGGCGTTGTGTATATACCTATCTGCATGTACGTACTTTGTTCATGTTACCATCGCTACGCTTTGAGTCTCTTTAGCGACACAGCTTGCTATCAGGCCTTCACTGAAAAGCAATTGTGTAGAGAGATTTTATTTTTATGTACTGGCAATTGCGTCAATACTCAAGGAGGGGTATGTTGTTTTGTGTGTTCAAAGAGAGGACTGAACACGACCCGCGTGTCAGTGTAGCCTGTTATATAGACTTGACGGTTCATACGGCCGGCAGATGAAGACAGCAAGAGTAAACGGAGGGATGGGGTGTCTGTGGCATCTCACTCGCAAGCCGAAATCATCGGATTATATCATGTCTGTTCCGGAACTACGTCCAGGTTCAGAAGGCATGCGATGCGATCGCCAGAGAAGCATGGAAGCGTTGGATTGATGAGGAGCACAACGTCGTCGACGATATTACTGTCCTCGTTATCTACTTCCCTTGAATGCATACGCAAAAACTCCTGTTTTCTTCGGAATACCAGACATTCCGAAACGTTGTACGCCGGCTACGCGGACACAGACACTCCTAGAATCTACGGATCTGGAGAGTGCCACATATGAGTGTGCATTACAAGGGAATTAGCAAGAGAAATGTGGTAAACTAACGGAAAGAGGCGCAGCTGTATATATATATATATATATATATATATACCTAGACAGGTGCAGGGATGTCTCTGCACACACGCAGGTAATTGTGCCCCCATACATCACGATATATTTATACGTTTGTGGCATTGACTATCACGCTATGCAAAACCGGGTCACTGTCTGTCAGACTTGGCGTTTCACAGGAAAATATTTGGTTCTCCCCGAAGAAGTTGAGTAATAAGTGGATCGTGCGTGCGTGTACCATACACCCTCGTGTGTCCGTACTCCCATCTACATGTGCGCCTACGCTGGTTCATGTTGACTTCCGCCGGCTGTAAGTGGTGCCTTAGGTGTTGTGTGACGGAACAGGTTCATGTAGGTTGCGATAGGCGCACCCTTGCTACAACAGGTTTCCTTGCGACTCGCTGTCCACATGCTAGACCAGAACGAGTGACCCTGCACTCTGCGAATCGACCCGACGTATCTGCCCTGATTCTTGCAGAAACCACACCGAATACAAATTTGCCTTCTGGCATAAAAAGTCTGTATACCCTTCCAATAGCGGCAAGCACTCAGTTGGGAGTGTTGCTGAAATTGCTGTCGGGAGCGGCTCTCGTTGCGGGCAGTTTCCATTCCTCATTCAAACGCTCTTCCGCGGCGGAGTGCCACATACATCCGCCGTGTGTGGGCTTCAACAACGGACAACAACAATTATTAGGAGAATCAGGAACCACAACAACATGCCATGTTTAGGGAGACACAGATATTTTTACTTTGGATGCAGTTACCACTGTATAAAAAGAAAGCGACTCCATACAAAGCACTGCCTTGGGGGTTTAGGATTTAGAGAGAACCGTCAACAAACGTGAGCGCAGGACACATTAGTCGATACAAAGAGTTAAATAAATTAGAGATCCGTACAAGCTTTGTGATCCGCAAGACGGATACGAGTGAGAATGGAACCTGTGGCAGGTGCTCCTTCATAGGCAAGCGACCAAACTTCAGCTGATGACTGCAGAACGTCTGGCCTCTGGCCTGTTTATATTTGAGGGAGGGAGATGTGCCTCAAAACAAAGTGTCAGGTCGCCACTGCGGTTCTCCCCTCTGCTTCAGTCTGCCCCATTTGCATTTTCCCCCTGTTCGGTTCGGGCTTTATCGCGGAGGAGGCGCTTCTGTTTCCCCTTGGAGAAGACCCTACATAAATGAACAAATCACAGGATGAAATCGACGACTCTTTGATGGCAAATAAACAAATAATCCTCTTGCGATAACGCACAGCTGACGAAGCCGACGAGCAGAGGGAGGAAGTCGTGCGTCCGTTCGCAGGCAAAATTACGCAAGGTGTACAGGAACTGCGTGTAGACTCTCATCTAAGTGACTGGCGATCGACTGCTTCTGGAAACGCATGCATGGACCACGGGCGAATCCGTTCAAAACTACGTGGCAACTGACAAAGCGGAAACACAAACGCATCCAAAATACTTGACGTATGCCTCGTTGGCACCGAAAAATTCGGCGCTGCCTGACATGGCGGACGTTAGGTCCAATGCCTCGTTATGCATTACAGTTCACATGGCTCCTGGCACACTGATATCCTACAAACAACGACCAGGCAAGGATGCACACTTTGTCGACACAGTGTGGATAATGACCCACGAATATAGAGACTCTCGTACCTTTTCTCCAACGGGCTGAACCCCGCTTCGGCACTTCCATAGACAGCCCAAGAAGGCGTTGGCGCGCAGTAGTCAAATCCGGTGAAGGTTGTGTTGCCACTGGTTGCCTGGAAAAAATAGTGAGAAGACAACAGAAAAAGATATACAGCCGACAGCAAATACCGAAACAGGTGCAAGACACGTCTATTAAGTAAGGTGGGGATATGAGTTGTCAATCGACCTCGATGTGCCTGTTTTCTATTCACGTCGCATGCGTGTGTAATTTGCTAATTTCCTGCTTGACCCGTACAACCAGACGCGCCCTCAACGGAGATCTCCGCACAGCACGAAACGACAGACGCACCAAACTCGAAGAGGAGAGAGAAGAAAGGTAGAGGAAAGACGGTAGGCACACGGCAGAGAAGCGAAAGGGGGAAATGGCATTCGTCACGGAATGCGCCAAATGACTAACACTCCGGCGAAGCGTGAAGCTCGACAGAAATGCAGTTAAAGAGAAGCTGCTCCGAAGCCTTACCAGCTGGTGAAATTTGTCGTAATCAATCCACGTGTGCCATACACCGTCCCTTCGATATCTGTCCATCCCACAATCAAGGCCAAGAAAAAGCGTTTCTGGAATATCACATTCAGACCCATGGATTTGCAGAGGGGCAACTGAGACCAACGAGGCAGACGCCGCATGGTGCGCCATGTGATTCATTACTACTTTTCCACAATATAGATGTAATATTTACATAGATACATAAGCGTTAAACACGAAGTGGCCATGATAATAGTTCTACGTAGACCTCTTGGATGTGTGTAAATAAAAATATGCATGGCAAGGGTACTATGAATCGCTGTCTCCCCCCCAGTACATATAGACAGATAGGTATACTGAGCATATAATTTCTTGCCTTCCCTCCGTACGTATCCACGCGGATCACTCAATCAGTAAAACACACTAGATTATATTCATGTATTCGCACCTATAGGTATATATATATATGTATATATATATATATATATATATATATTGATACAGGCAGATCAAGGCTATGCCGCCAGGGACTCCGTACTTACGAAGTTTTGGCGATGAGAACACAACACGAGTGGCGATGCTCGCATGCAATCGCATAGTCCCCCGTAGGTAGGGCGTCGCAGAGAGTTTGACAGAAGGCAACAACCTGAGGCCAACGGAGGAAACCGCAGCGAGAAAGCGATTAAACCCTGCCGAGAACAGACGTAAGATGAGGGCGGAAAGAGCGCCAAAGAAAGGAGAAACGCAAACGCGAGGAAAAGGCACAGGGTGACGGCCGGAGCGATCACAGATGAGAAGAACAAACGGAACAACGAGATCGCGACAGCCGAGAGCGAGCGAAGGCCGCGAAAGTGAGGGGGCTGCAGAAAGGTTTAACAGGAGTGTTGTTCAAATATAAATATAAAAGGCAAATACGAAGGTACGGGAAGGTTGTCCGCAGACGAGAATCGGCGATGGATATACCGCTACATGAAAGATGCCGCTACTTGCGACAGGGGAAATAGCAAATGGTGACATACACGCACAAAAACCTGTAAGAGACAAGCGCGTACCACCAGGGACCAAGCAAACCCTTGGCAAACTGTCACTTCTGTCTCTATATGTGGACAGGTCCTCGTCATATACATGTCTATATGTACATTTTTACGGAAACGAATACCTGTATTCATGCATAAAAATATACGTTAAATGCAGAAACGCGTCACTCACGATGAGGAAGAAAAACGGAGCGTAAGCGACAGGAATTACATGCACTGGAAGTTCCGCAAGGCTCTCTATGTCTCGCGATTCCAAAACAGAATGTCCCGTTGTACGCACTCCGGCAAATGTAGGCATGCGCATGCAGATGTGCATGAGTTTTTGGCATGGCGATGCCAGTTCCCTTTCCGTGGATATAAATCAGACTGACCTCGTCATGCCACGGAATATTTTTCATGGTTAATTTGGAGTGCTTCGACGTTCCTGCGTAAGTCACAGCCTTGACTTCAATGAGATCGGGCGATCCTCGCAAGACCAACCGCGCATATGCTGCTGCCGAGCGATCTGTGAGAGACTGTCCCTCTGTCTTCGTTTTGCCCCGTTCTTTGTCGGCTTTTTCACCAGTTGTCTCCTCTCGGATCGCAGCCCGACTCTGAGGTGTCTCCTCTCCCGGCGACTTTTCCTGGCCGCCTTCGGTCCGAGGAGACAAGCACCCGCAGGCAGTCTCGGCATAGTCGTCTTTGTTTCCAGAGGTCGCCGGTCGACAGCACATGCGTTCAACCTCATTTATGGAGTTTTCTCCAACAGCGGAGGCAGCAGCTGAACTGCCTTGTGGTTTTGCGCCAGTGTGACATTCTTTGGAAACATTTGCAGAAGGGTCGTCCATGTTGTACCCCCCGACGAGAGTCAAGCGATACACCGTCCGCTGCCGTTTCTCTTTCAGAAGGTCGAGGCAAAAAAGGAAGCGCTCCCAGTAGTCCGCAAACAGCGGTTGGTCTGCAAGGCGAAATGCAACGCTTCGGATGGTGTGAAGCCGCGTTGGCACAGATCGAAACAGCAGTCGGAAAAGGCGCGTGCAACCTCTCAGCACAGATGCAACTCGCAGAAACTGGGGAAAATGGAAACGCCAAAAAACCTAGAAAGGAGTGTCCGTGGGCGACTAGCGCTTCTGCACCAAATAGGTGCATGCGGGGTACGAGAGACAGACAATCACCTAGACCGCTTGAGAGGCCCTCTCGTGGCGTATACACCATCAGAGATGTCTACCAAGAAGAAAATACTTGTGTGTATCGAACTCTGCATGCACCTCTGCAGAAAGCGGCAGAGCAGCTGAGATGCGGGTACATCTTGGATACTTCGGCTCTGTTCTTCTCTCACGAAAAGAAGGCTTCCTCTCAGTCATCACACGACGATCGTCTAGGGGAGAATGGGCTTCAGTGCCTGGAGCCTCCGCGCACTTCCGAGTCGGAAGCGAGCGAAACATGAAAACACTGAAGCAGTACATGACGACAGTTCCTCTGCATCTCTCGTTATGGGCATCCGATATATCTGGGCATTCTAAGCTGCGGTTTAGAGTTGACGATTTAAGCGGCTCTCACCAAGTGTCTTGAGATCTTTGGGATTCGCGGCGTCTACAGACACGTACAGCTGCGTGACTGGCGGCAAGGTTCGCAGAGCCTCAGGAAACTGTGCGTTTGTCACCTGTATACACCGAGGAGATCAAAGGCGAAAGCACAAGGTAAACCAGGGGGCGACGGAGACAGACAGACACATGGACACTAGAGGAACGAAAGAAATCGACGAAAAATACGAAGCGCTCACTGCAGGGGCAGCGTTCGCTTTAAAAGCCGAGTGACTCTCTGTGGGTGAAGATGAACCATCTCATAGGGTATCTTTCAATTTCTTGGTTACACACAGCTAAGCATTGCCCGATAAAAACTGCATGAAACATTCAGCAGCACTCTCGCTTACGCCGAAGAGGCACGTGAGCCCCCTGATTTGCTGCTGAGGCACCTGCCCTCACGTCCTCGGAGGATCAGCCCTGCAGACTGCACAGAACGATGCCCATGTGGCTTCCGCATAAGCAGATTAAGTTCAAATGTGAACGCGGCTATAGCGGCACATGCATCAAAGTGGATGCGGACTCTTGGAAGAAAGTAAACTCACGAGAAATGTGGAAATATGCTGATGGTGAAGAAGCTTCACCAGCTCAGCGATCCGCGGGTACATGATAGGTTCGCCGACCAACGACAAGGCGCAGTGACGAACTTCTGCCCTTGCTGAGGCAAGACGCTCCTCGTTGACTTCTGCCATGCCTGGAAGGAAGAAAAGTCAAAGGATGAGACGACTGAAAATGGAACGAAGCTGGAGGAGGGGCGGGGTACGCTAGGATCTGACAAGAAATCCATTAAAAAAGCGAAGGAACGGAGTTACTCCGGGAAGGCTCCAGGAGGCAACACCCGTAGACGATGGGGGCGCATGGGGGGACATAGAATCAGAAATCAAGTCCACCAACCAGGCACCTCTGAGGCGCGCTAAGGAGGGACATGATAGGAAAGAAAACCGCACACAACCAGACGAAACGATAGAGAGGAGAGGAAAGAGGCAAACAAAATCGGACACACCACTTCATCGGTTCGCAAGGATAGAGGAGACGAGGGGGAGAGACCAGGACAACGACAAGAATGTCTCTGCGGTTGGAAGCTGAAAAAATGAAGTTCGGATGAACCCGGTCCAAATGCATCCACGATCATCACTCCGTGGACACTGCATCAAGCAGTGTCACCTTTCCTGGAACCGCAAGGTCAATTCGATCATTTCATGTCCGCATCGCGGGTGTGTTGCTCCTCCTTCTCGCGAAAGACTCACGACAGATTAGTCTCACCACGTCTCCCTCCTCTCGCCATGACGTCTCGCTTTCTGCCCCACTGTCTCTGTCTATCTGTCACCTCTCAAATCCCAAAGAGCCCCTCTGCCTGTGTTCATTTCTCTACCTGCCTGCATTCGCTTTCTCTGAAGAGTGCTCGACCTGGCTGTTGCGTCCTCTGTCTCGAGGAGTTTGCGCCTTTCTGACAGTATTTTTTCTGGAGCTTTAAGCAGTCCAGTGAAGTAACGGCGTGCAGCAATTCGTAGGAACGTGGTTGTTTGTTGTTCTCATCGCTGGAGCTACATTTACGCATTTTCTTCACTCTCACCTTTGAGTTCCTTGATAGCGGCGAAGTGGTTTTTTAGGCCTTCTTCGACGATGAAGTCGGCGTTGTCTAGTTGCCATCTCCAGGAGGTCCCGACGGGGTTTTTGTGGTGTCTCCAGCAGAAGACGCATTTGTTTGCACACGCTAGAGACGGTGTCAACTCCATGCACTGTGAGGAAGTGATTCCGTAAAACGTGTGTTTGTAGCAGCCTCCTCGGCCCCGGAGTTGCGACTTTGTCCACCGACAAAGCTTCACAGCCGAGTGAGAGCCAATCAACTTGTACCCTTCCTTCTTCAGCTGTGCGGCTTGCTTCTCAGACACCATCGCCTTCTTCTCCGCGGACTTGCCTTTTTTCCCCCTCGCCGCGCTTCCCCGAGATCCTGGCCCGCCCTCGGAACGAGGCCGCGCTTCTCGCCCACATTCCACCATGTCTTCCAGATCGGCGTTTCCCTCTGGGGTTCCACAAGGAGACTGTGAGGCCTCCTTTCCTGAGGCGAAAACAGAGAGGCCGGGAGACCATCCCGGAGCCTCGCCGTCCTCATTATCATCTGACGAGAAGAGCGAAGAGCGATCGCTGCTCTCTCCCCCGCTGTCTGAAGACGAATGGGAGTCTTCAGAAAAGACGGTACTCTGCAGCTCACGGTCCCCACCCTTGGTGTCTATGTCACTCCCTTCACCGGTGGCTCTCTCGTCACCGATCGCATGCATTCGATGTCGTTCGTCTATCGTCTCCGCGCCTGGCAACTCGTGGCTTCCAGCACGACACTCAGCTGCGCCGGCTTTTCTTCCAGCTTTGCCCGAGAGTTCCTTCGGCTTGCCGCTCTTCTGCTCAGTTGCCCGACTCAGCAGACGTATCTGTTCTTTTCGAGAGGCCTTGAGGAAGGCTACGAGACGCCGCAAAACCTCTCCTTCCCAGTTCTTCACCTTCGCCTCGAGCGACCTCTCCGTGTGCGTATCCGACAGCAGAAGAAGTGAAGACGAAGACGACGTCGAAACAGCAGAAGAGGCGCGATGCGTCGACGGAGCCGAGAGAGGCGCAGACGCTCCCTGCGATGTCAGAGGGAGGAAAAGAAGGGGAAGAGCCCCCAGGTGCCCAGTGAGGTTTCTAAACAACGTTTTCGCAGGGCGACAGAAGGTCGGTCGAGGATACTCCGAGCTGCCACAGCCAATCCCTGCAACGAAGCATCTCGACAAAGTATTTTTTCCAACTCGAAAGTCTTTCGTCGCTTCCTCTGCTTCTGCACAGAACGCAGCAGCTGTGGACGGCGGCGAGCCTTGCGCACCCGTCGCGAGGCAAAAGAGAATAAGCAGACGCGTCGGCGACGAAGAAGAGGCGGAGTTGACGGACGCGGAGAGAAAGGCAGAAGAGTATCCTGGAGGAGAGCAGGAAAGGGGGGGTATTAGGTGAGACGCAGCGGTGGATCTCTGATTCGAGGAGATCCCTTGCGATGCTTCGAACGGCAAAGCCGAGCCCTCACTCAACGCAAGGAGATCGTCGAAAGAGAAAAACTCCATCGACTGAATAAGAACCTCAACGCCGCCGCTGTAGGCACGGTCAAGGAACCATAGTTTTCGGCTGGAGAGGCCAGAGGCCACAGGCTCTTGTGTCTCTTTCACTCTTCTCCTGGCGCGTCCGAGAGCTGTCTCTGCAGCGCGACCTCCATCGGAGAAGAAGTCGCTGGAGTCTAAGGCCTCTCTCCCCTTTTTCTCGTTTCCACTTTGTCCTCTCTCCCTTCGATCTCCCCGTCGCTGACATTTCCCCTTTTGTCCATTGACACGGGCACCACGGGCCTGGGGCGACGCGAGAGAATCAGAGGCGCTTGCAGAATCACCGGCAACCTCTTGAATATGTTCTGAAGAGGATATGCCTGTCCAGTCTCCCTTTTCAGAGTCGGCGCCGCCTTCCAAGTCGACTCCGTTACGTTGAGGACCTTTGCTCTCCTTGACGAAAGTCTTTTCTCCGCTGTGCGGTTCCTGAACTGGGAAATCGGCACTCGGCATGTAGGCGTCTTCCTCCCTACGAAGTTGCAGACGCAAAGAGTGGAAGAGTGAGAAGGCGATTGCCGCCGATGTCCCTCCGGAAGACCCAAAGAGAATCAAAATACGAAACGGCGCCTCTCCATTTGTGGTAGGACTCTCTGGTTCCCATGGTTGTGTTTCTGATTCCTGAATTCTTCGAGCATCTTGTTGCTCGGGAGGAGAGAGAGCGTCACCTGTGCTTCCGGAGTAGTGCTGCACATGAGGGGGGTCTGATTCTCTCGAAAAAACGTCCCCTCCGTATTTGGAGAGGACAGAGGAGAGGCGCGGATCGAGGTAGCCAGAGGTCCACATTTTCGCGTCATATCGGCGAAGTCATCTACAAGCGCTTCAAGGAAGTCAGATTTCGCCTCCGAAAACCCAGCTCACGCGGAGGGAAGAAACAGAAGGGGAACAGAGACTCGCAGCGAGACACTCTCACTGGTTGTGCATGTTCAGGCATGAATCTTCATACAGATATACACAATCTTTTCGGCCGAGAGCTCAGTGCAAGTTCCCTAGATCTTATCCCTGAAGAAACGACGGAACACGGTTTTACATGTCTCATTCAAGAGGGAAGGGGGCACGGGGACACTGTGGCATGGCTGTAGACGATTGAACTTTAAAAAGATCATAAAGTAGAACGGAAGAAATGTGAGACATCATCGCTGGCATTGTCGACTTCTTCTGCCTGAAAACTCAACTGGCTTGAGTGAACATGAGACGGTTCAGGTCGACAGAAGATGCTATTTACCACAAAGATCACTTCCACACAGACTCGAGATCTGCAGGGACATCGAAGTGCCACAGTTTTCTCCATCCTAGAAGAAGATAAAGGCAGAGACTGGAGCGGGGGACATGGCATGGGCCTGCAAGAAAACAAATCGAAACTTTGAGGTGAATCGACTCTTCGCTGACTACGCAACTTTTCGCAGCTGCACGCGAGTGCCCCACGATTCATTGGGTGCCTTTGGCGAGCGTCTTGAAATCGTTTTGATGGTTGTTCCTTCCATGTCTTCATCGAATTTTTTGTCTAGATAGACAAGCTGAGAGAGGTATGTTCGCAGTAACGGAGAATCTCGGTGCCTGGCTATCCCCTCCCAACGGGGGCTCTCGTAATTCTCTGTCTCTCGTTTAACCGTCCGTCGCCGCCCGTCACAGCCGAAGAATCAGTTGTTTTCTTCGGAAGGAAATTACTGAGTTCGCCAGAAAACGGAGCCGGCGTGCGCTACTCCGCTGCGCCTCCCTGGACGAGACGAGGGAGATGTCTTTCTGACGATTTCCGCGTTGCTGGGTTGGGGATGTCAGCGCGATTTCTAGCGGCGAGCGTGAGAGAACGCCTAGAGGAGAAGTGAAAAGTGGAAACATGTCGCGTTCGTTGTCTCTCAAATAAACATCAGGGACTAAGGGATGTGGAACGACTACACAAGAAGCCTGCTCCTTTACGAGAACATTGTTGGGTGTCTCTGGTAAAACAGAGAACTGCTGCATCTGGCGCTGTGTCCCCCTGGATGTCTTCGCTGAATCTTGGCAACATGTCCGTCCTCCAGTGGGGCAATATTTCCTGCCAAGTTGAGAAATTCAACCAGAACTTGCCCAGCTACTAAATGAAAGTGAAAATGGGATGGGTACGGCTTTTAGAGGACTAGATCACTGAACCTGGATGTCTCGTGGAGAGAGAGTAACGAAGACAAGGGGGCAAGAACAAGTAGACCCCCATCTCTGACATAGGATACGGGATAGACACCGTTTCAACAGAACGCAAGGCATGTACTATTAGATCTGCACAGAGTGGAAAAATCAAGGATATGTTCATGTGGATCACGTGCGTGAAACCTACCTATAGGATCGAAAGTGGAGCGTATCGCAGCTGTTTTTGAGGGCACCTCTTCCATATCGCAACATGACTTCAAAACCATATGATCTAAACGTATTACCAGTCACGTCTTATTCTTCTTCAGCGAATTCTTGTGCAGGGCTCTTCTATGCCTATGGTTTGCACTCTGAGTCACATACACATCGATACGTCGGTATTTATTCGAACATTGCCTTGAAACAGACATAGAGACTTTCAGATGGATTAATTGCTGTCTCTTGCTGCCGTCGACGAACGCGCTTGTCGGTCTCTCCTTTGCCTTTGCAAGTAGTGAGAATGCATAGGAAGACCCAACTCCAGCGTAAGCTTACCTATCCATTTGCGCGAGTGGTTTTGACACGAAAATGGAGCTATTTGTCGCGTACAAATCTGTGAAGGCGCTGTCAAAAATGTCATTGCCTAGCCTGGATGCCCGGCACCATGTGTGCTGTCAGCACGGCGGAGCACGCGCTTCCCCTCAGACCCCTCTGTCGAGAAGGCATTCCTCTTCACGTCTGCCTCCGAATTCCACGGAAAAAAAAGCTTGCGAGCGCGGGGTCGCCTCAGTTATCTCACAAAGTATTCCTGAGGAGGCTGGGGATATGCGAACTACGGAAGACAGAAATCGCTGTTTGTCTTCCCAGCTCGACTCGTCCCCCTTCAGGCGACGAACGCGTGGTGTTGCTATTCCGAGATTGCGGCGGAGTCCGCTGGATGACGGAAATAAAAAGAACCCTTCTTCAGGGTGTGATGGTACGCCAAGTGACAAGGGGAGAAGCGGTGTTCGTGGTGATAAAGGCAAAGATGGAAACAAACCTGGAAGCGGCGCTTCCGCTTCCAGTCTTGATCGAGTGGCGTCTCTTGCTGTAAGATCGATGGATTCTCAAGGCACGCTTGCGGAAAGAGAACCCCAGGAAAATGTCGGTCTTGCAGAAACCACAGACTGGTCGCCGACGAGGATTCTAGCTTCTCTTTTCTCGAGGAGAACGAGCGAAAGACGCTCTCAAGTGGAGGCAAGCAATCTCGAGAGAGGAAGGGTGGGGCAGACATTCTCCACAATGGACCTCGGCGAAGTCTTTCTCGTTTCCAAACCTCTCAGGAACCCCCTCAAAGACCCCATCGCACCAAGACGCCGAGCGGGGGTGTCAGGTATAGTCTTAGACGTTAGACATTCGCTTATATACATGCATACACAATTGGTGGTTTGACACTTACAAGCCAACCAGGTACCGGCACAGTCTGGCGTGAATGGTAAAAGAACCGTTTGTGCGGTTGGCCTCCTGAGTTCCTACCATCATAGTTCCCTTCATATCAGGTTTCTCCATAAGGAACACGCCACTGGTCCGTCTGTTTTCGTCTAGGATTGTCGAACAAGGCAGGCGATCATTCCGATTCAAACGCGAATAAAGATGAGACTCTTGATAAACGGGAGTGGCCAGAAGAAGTCGAAGAGCGAAGGCCAACAGACCACACGCGTCCGTATGCCCCCGGTGGTGGTGCGTTCCCACAGATGTCTTTTTCTGTCCCGCCCACGTCAACCTCCGACAGAGTAGCTCTTTCTGACAAACCAGATCCATATTTTGTTTTGAATCCCGATATGTTTGACGACGCAGCTCTATGGACAGCACCTCGGCTTCAGAGCCTCTGTGAGGTTCTGGGTTTGGACCCTGGCGCCCACTCTTTTTCAAGAAGAGGGAGGCGAGGAAGAAGCCGAGAGGAGCTTGTTCGGTGTCTGAGGGATTTCCATAGGAATCGGTGGTACGTTGACAGGCGTCGAGGGGCGAAAAATAGCACGCTAACAGGAACGAAGGCTCGGCCCGAAGAGTCTCAGGAAGGCAGCAACTTCTTCCTTGTACCCGTTGACTTTGTAGACATCCCTCGGGAATGTGTGAAAGTCTTTGAAGGAGGCACAACGGACGCCGGAGGGGCAAAGAGGTCCAGATCTATTCTGAAGTATTCGTGTTCCTCGAGGCATCCACGCTCTGACAACAGTAGTCCTCGAAGCATCTCCAAGACCACATATATTACAAGCAAAGCAGGAGAAACGAAAGAGTGGCAAAGAACCCGAAAGCGAAAACGGAGTGCTGTCGACGCGGCGAAGGATGACACGGAAAAACTACCATCTAACAAAAGAATCCGATTCAGCGCATTCAACAACGTCCAGCTTATTGACCCGAGACCCGATGAAACTGAAAGTAAGTCCAAGATTGTGTGTTTGATCCGGTTCGGATACGAATCTAATGAACGCCGTCAAAGAAACAGGAGCGTCGTCTGAAGTGCTTATTGCAACACTGGCGGTGAAGTCGTTTACACAATGACTGAAACTATGGACAGTTTTATGCAGGTGGACAAATCTAATCATCCGAATCAGCAACGGATTTTGCGCGTGAGCATCCAGGAGAGACGGTAGCAGGCTACAGAGCATATATGCGTATAGAGTGTTGGATGATTAGACAAATCGATACGAATGTAAAAAGATAGATATCTGGAAACGTAGCTATATTTGCAAACCATGAATGATCTGTTTCATGACGTGTTACTGGATCCGGATGTAATATTGTGTGTTTTTTGTAGGCACTGAATGGGGTTTCAAGTTGCCGTTCGGCTGCGCGAAGAGAGAATGAAAGTTAAGTGTAATTGGTCCTATTCTTCTGAATATTTATGACTGGATATGAAGTTCTGGCTTTGCTACCTTTCCTGTTCCTTGACCGCAGAAAATCAGTTGTCTGCTCATTTATGTAATAATTTGTGGAACCGTTCCGTGAATGTGACTCCATATTTGTGAAGAAGTAACACTCGAAACAGGGTTATGAGTACGGTCGCGGCAGCAGGTTCACATGGAGACTACTTCTACAAAGACCTGTATACGGAGGCTAGTTTCTGCTTGCCTACATAGAGTGTATGTATGCTGGATATTAATGTTGCCCGTCGCAAATCAACGTTCTTTGAAGCAGTTTCCCCACTTGGGTCAAAATGCCTTTAAATATAGAATTTGAGGCTACGTCACTGTGTAGGATTACCCTTTCAAGGGAAAAAAGTGTATCAGGTGGGGCCATTGAGGCTTGCACGCTCAGAGGCAGAAAAAACTATTACCATGCGCATCATCTGTTCCTCGTTTTGTCAGACTCCTCATGGATGGGAAACGTAAACAGAAAACACAGTGGTGTTGGCCTTCAGAATATGAACAATGAGAGCGGGAAAAGTTTGCATCCATAACGACGATGGAACAGAGAAGCCGACTGGGTCAAGAGATAACACGAGAAGAACAACAAAAACCAGAACAGGCAGGCGAAAGCGAGGTCATCGACTGGAAGGGATAGATTGAATCACTGGTTTCTCGACATCACTTGAATCTCGAAGAAACGACAACAGCGAACTGCTTTTGGAACATGAATAAATTCGCCGGCTTTCACAATTAGAAGTGGGGCAAATGGTTTGTTCAGCTGGCAGTCTCTCGATGCTTAACAACGGTCGCCCATGCATAATACACCACTCCCTAGAGCGGACACAGCACTATCCATAATTTACTTTTTGCAAAGTGAAAGAGAGGTCTCTGACACCATATGCCACGCAAAGACCAAGTTGCCCCGAAGGGGATTTCATAGTGTTGAAATTATCTTGTATACGTTTCAGGTACTCTCACGGTCACGCCCAGGCCACGAGCTTTCGGATGTTTAGGTAACACTATAGAATAAAGCAGATCCCGCTGTGGTACGTGCTAGGAAATGGCGAGGCCACAAGGTCACCAAGTCTGTTTGTAGCCAAGAGGCCTCTGTTAACGCCGACCTTTAACGCATTTGCATTTTTTTAAGTGTGCCAGCCGTACTTTCGCTTGTACCAGTGGTGACATGTGGCGAACTTGAGGGCAAAGACGATCCACTACTTTCATTCCGTATCAGCAACGGCTTCATCTCTCGAGCACTGGCTGATGGGGTCGCAGCTATCGAAGCGAAGAGGGGGAAAGTCGCAGGATTGTTGAGCCCCCTCTGTCTCTCCATTCTGTTGAAACATTTTGCATGGCGAAGAAGGTAAAATGCTATCCAAGACACGGGGTCATCAGGTCTATCTCTTGTGACAGATTCGATTGCTGGAAGGAGAACGGGGATGACTGTAGCCTTTAGGTAATCCCGTGTCGGTAAAGCCTTGATTTCATCGGAACGAAGAGATACAAACGGATCGAGGAAGGTCAGAAACCGTCGTTGTTGTAGCTCGTCTTGTCCACAACAATGTGTGGCCGTCTCCCCCGGTAAACTGGTCATCGAAACAGGACGTCTATTATCAGCGTGTGGGTTAACACTGCTGGGATGATGGGGACGCTCCTCTTTGTTCGCTGTTGACCCATCTGGGTTCTTCTGTTTCGCTGAGAAGTTCGAAAAGTCACTACTCACATTTCCTGCGTTCCAAAGGGTCACAGACTTCCACCGCGTTTGTAGGATTTGGGAGCCGGGCGATAGAAGTCGAAGACGCCGGGCAAGTGTCACTTGTACCAGGTTACATAAATAGTCGAGATTTGCAATCAAGCTGCACGGCTCAGGCATGACAACTGAGTAAACAGGATCTACGACTAAATACGCGCTTAATTTCTTTTCCTTTGCCAGTAAAGACTTCTCGGGACTCTGTTCGGCCTCCAAAACGCCGTAACTGCATCGATTCATTTTTGTCCTCCCATTTGCGTCTGAGCGCGACCCAGATGCCTCAGCGACGCGACAGTGTCTTTGTAAGTTGTGCTGTTGTCTTTCGCGTCTTTTGGACTCGTGAGAGAAGCCGGAAGCGTTAGCGTCAGAAGACGGTGTCGGTGCTTTATCCGTCGCTAAAGAGTCAAACAGTACAGTACCATGTACAACTTCGAGTACGGAGAGAGTAGAAACATATGACAAGCCGTCTGAGACTGACAGTACAGAAGGCGAACCAATGCAGACATTGTGAAGCGTGAGGTCGGCGGGATCTACCAGAACAGGAAGCGGCGTCAGCGGGGCTGAAAGTGAGAAGCTGCAGCAGGAAGGGGGAGATAAGCTAGTCGCAGTCTCGTCATCAGGAGAAAACGTTCCTCCCCCATGTAGAGAGTACGGACAACTCGATGGTTTGGTACTCATTTCTACATCGCCTGTCGCGGTGCCGGAAGCTGAAAAAACATTCCCCCACGTCTGCTCCGGCGGCGTTGCTTTTTCTGTGGCCACGCAACCCGACGCTGCCGACGAAGAATCATATTGAACTGTGTCCTCTTTCGGCTGGTCTTCGACTCCTTCTTCCCATAGCGCGGGTGGCTGAGGTGCTGAGCTCTTTGATGACTTTGGAAGGCAGGAGGTGCCACGATCGCCAACGGTGGCTTCCGGATAGCCGCGCGCAGAGGACAAACTGTCTGATGCGCCAGCCTGTTCTGGCCCACCATAGGAACTCAAGCAGACAGGTGCGTCGATAGGGAAGGAAGAAACGTTTGTTTTTGACCCAGAGAAATCTCCATTTAGACCAAGAGTGGGGGCGCCACCAAACGAAGGACCAGCTTCGAATGCCGGGGGAGTACCGAAGCACAAGCATATGACGTTGTGGCGTTTTAGCATGTCGTGAGTGATGGCTGTGTAAATCTCTTGAATTCCCTCGTACTGAGTATCCGAGCCTGGAAAATTAAGTCTCCACACCGGATATTCACCGGGTTTGTAGGCACACTGTGGCCGGTTCCTGTGCAGTGCATTTGATTTCACAGTATCGCTGCCTCCCAAAGTGTTGCTACATAACCCGTCGGTGCTGTCGCCTTCCTGCGGTGGACCTTCCTCGACGCAGTGAGAAGCAGAACAGGAAGAAACCCGGGAAGGTCCCGGTTGCGGCGTGGTACCCCTGGCGTCTGTAAGGGAGAGCGAGCCGATCTGACAGTCTGAAATACGGAGGTCTCTGGATCTTTTTCGCCCGTCCAGAAACACCTAATCGAAGAAGGAACAGAAGCATAGAGATGAGAGAGGAGGAAGCACCTTAGCAGACAGAAACGTACAACTTCCACGGAACCACGTATAACATCGACACCTATGGAGATGAGCAAATGCGACCCCCTCCCAGGAAAGGATGGGCTGTGTCTATTGACGTGCACTGTGTCACAGGGAGAGGAATCGATACGACAACCACATCACAAAAAAAAGGTGTGAGAAGGGAAAGAGTTGCAAGACGGTAAAGTGAAAGGAGCGCATCTGCACGCCCGAGAGCACGTACCTGCTTCGTTCGGTTCTCGCCGTTGAAGGCAGGATGATTCCCTTCACATAAGTCATTGATTTCTCGCACGAGGCTGCGGATGTGTTCACCATTGGCGTGGTCCCTTGTATAGAATACAAGCCTAAAATCCACCTTTTCCCTAATCATTCTGAATAAAGTGTGGAACCACTGCGGCATCGTATACCAATATCCGCTGTTCAGCCTTGCCGTATGCGCGGCTGCTACCCCCTCAGCCAAACCCGGAGTTGAGGGATCGCCCTTCGAAATGGTGGAGGCATTTTCCGCTCGACTTGCATGCGCGGTTCTAAAAGCAGGAGGAGAAGCGCCAACAGAAGAATCCCGCACCAAACTGTCGCCGCCAGATCCCTGCAGAGGCACAGTTCCAGCAGGGATCGTGTTTTGGCTTCTTGTTGTATATCCACATGAAGACAACCCTTGCGATATCCGAAGGTAACCACAACCAGTGATCGCTGTCGTGTGCGTGTCGCTGTTACCAGAATACGCCAAAGAAGCATAACCACGTTCGTTTATGTCCCCATACAGCTTGAATCAGCTATCGCTCAGTATGTTTTTGCAACCAGTCACGCGTCTAGCAAAGTGGTTGTCTTTCGATACACGAATAACCTGGTATTCGTCTACGTATCTTGTTTCCTCTGTACCCAGTATTGGTCGTCGTTATTCGTTTCTCATGAATTCGCCGGCGTCTGTGTAACCTATAGTCTATATTCCTTCACCCCCCTCTCAAGTTAAAATTGTATGCATATACATCGTATGCTCATGAGCAGCAACCAACTGTCGTTATTTAGAGACGAACGCCTACTCCACACGTCTCCAGTAAAACTTCTCGATATGTGTGACACGAAACTTACTTGCCCGTCGATTGAGGTATTTAGAGGCTTCAAAATTTCTCCTGCGTCGGGAATCTCGCATCCGAGTCCAAGGCGCACCGTAAGGGGTAGTGCCATTCGCTTCATGAGCTGAGTGTGAACGCCATTCAAAACCTCGGGTTTAGCATCACCGAACTTGCTTTCTTTCAGGCAATCTCTGTCGGTGTTTCCTTCAACACAAGCTTCCAGCTGATTCTTTTTTCTTCTGTATTTCTGCTGTAGCTTGTTCTTCGTCTCCAGCTGACCGAATGATTGAAGAGCTCTGCGGATGTTTTCACAAACCTGAGCGTACAAAAACGCCTGCCGCAGACGTCTGTCGGCCAACGTTTGTTCCCTCAACGCTGCAACCGATAACGCAAAGAAACACTGTACATCGTTTCTGAATACCAGTTGTCAGAGGATTTAAGTTGAATGAAAGTATCAGTCAATAGATCCAGTGCTTGCAGTGGAGGCCGTTATAGCTGCGTAACAGTCACACAGAGCCTATGGGAGAAAGTCAGTTTCTTCAGAGCATATTCGGGGACACTGGACGTCCACGTTGTGAGTGACAGAGGTTATAATATGGCCAGATCGGTAGGAATGTTTATAGCAGAGGGATAAGTGAAAAAAGCAGCTGAGTGACACAAGTGTGAATTTTAGTATCATGTGGTTTCCAGATATGTGTTGTCAAACAACAAGCACCACAAAGCTTCGTTGCTTGATCCAGTGTGGTACAGTACCGTTCTAGATACCGGAAGCATGTACAGAGCCCCCAAGCCTCGTAAGGTGGGAACTGTTCGGCCATTATCACGGAATTGAAGTAAACGTACTACAGGATTGCCAGGCTCCGCTGCGGTATTTCGTGTCCGAAGAAACTGTCCGAAAGTAATGAGGCTATCATCTCCAAAAGGTGGCTCGCAGGATGGAGTCTCGCTGACCTGAGGAGGATTAACACGAAGAGGAAACCGTTATCTCTTTCTTTGCTTCCTGGTTGGCACGACACACACCTATTACAACGCTGCACCCAGTTTTCGGCCCGACCTACTCTGCCTCCGGTAAGTATGTCTCGCTTTTTTGCATAATGCTCGGGATCAAAAGGTACAGAATTCGTATTAGACGGAGTCTATTTGTATTCGATGTTGAGGCGGACGTGTATCTTCGCTATGACTCATGCAAGTTGGTGTTGTGTTGTGTGTGTGTGAAGAAATCTCATTCGCCTTGACTTCCTAATTGAATCTTGGCTGAGGTATGGGTTCACGCCTCAAAATCTAATAGTACTCACTGGGACCCATTTTCCTGTTTCTGCGTCCAGCGTCCCCCACATAAATTCGGCCAGGAGATGTGAAGCAAAGTCTTTGGCAGAACAGGCTTGAATTGCAGGAACTTCCTTCCTTTCTGTCGCCGCATCTGCCTGTCCTTGCGTCGAGAAACGTGTAGAAAGAACAACAGCATTGTCCGCATCGATATGGAAAATCAAGAGAGAGTTTTGTTCGGCAGACACAGCAGAGAAAGCATTATTGCCTTTATCTGGGCCACCATCAGAACGCGACCCATTGGCCAGTTCTGAAGAGCCCGAGTGAGTGCTGTTCATCGTTGTTGGCAGAGCAGTTCGTGTTCTGACTTCCTTGAAGTGGTTGCTGAGACTTCTGCTGCTTCGTTCTCTTGAACAAATATCTCCTCGGATCAGCTCAACTATCCCAACATGGATCAAAGTTGCACAACCAACGAAAACACAAATGCCTGTCTCCTCCCGACACGGACTGTATGCCAAGTCAACAAGATTGTTACAAATAAGCGGCTCATGACGAGACTTGCATGGGTGTTCAACAGCATACGCATATACGTTGCGACTTTATTTGTATGGATGACTACTTAAATTCTTGATCAATTTCCCAAAGCGATTCGAGTTTCCAAAAACTGTCAGGGAAGATTATCGTTTCACTTCAGGGACAGGCCTGGACCTGAAGGTGACCTTAAAGCTTTCTTCCATCGCATCTATTATTTTTATGATGGTATCAAGTAAGCAATAATATCTGCACAGGCCGAGCAGTGTACAACAACCAGAGCAACAATTTTCAAGATCAAGGATGTGCGCGAATTGCTGTTCACACAGCACCGACACAGGGCTCCCGCATCGATCCAGTCTGACCCTTCAACAAAGACGACTGGTCTGCATTTGCCGTTTATCTGCGAATATTTGCATTTGTTATCGAAGTTCGTCTCCGATGTGAACGGTTCGCGAAAGCTTTCGACAGCATTTCCGGGGCTGATGAGCGTTGAGGGGTCGCGTAAATAGCATGCAAATGGACGACTAATTCTTTCACTTACTGAAGACAGCGAACTACACACTAATATAATACGAGGAGCTACGCCAAAAGTAGCCATACAGACAGCAGCACGAGGCATGAAAGCGGAAATGCCACCACAGAGAGGGTTCAATGGCGTTACGAGTTTGAGCAAGATCCTCATGATCGCGACTAAAGCGACGATCACTCACCAGCCAAGCAATTCGAGGGATTTTGCCGTAATCTCGTCTTTCCACTTTCAACACATTAACGAGGTTTCGCGGTCATCAACCGTTTTAGGAATCCCAGTCAAAAGACTCGTCGATGTCGGAATTCATGAACGTAAAACGTGTAGCGCAAGCAGCTGGAACTCGCACTTTTTGCAATTTCATCCGTCACGAGACTCCGCGGAAATCTAGCATCAGAGCAACAACGTATGGAGATGCATGACGGAACCACACCATCACTGTTTTTTGACAGTCTGGTAGACAACACGACAGCACGGGCGTGTTGCCCCCCGCGTACTAACGCGCATCCGGTGATGCAGTTGAGAGGATGACGCCGTCCTCACGCGTCCCCCAGCCTCATACTCCAGCTTATTGATCTACGTGGACATGACATTTTCTGCTATGACAGAAAGGAAATACATCCTGATACTTGTCCAGGTCGCCTTCCACTTAAAGGAAATTTTCTCGCATGAATTCACCGAAGTCACGAAATTCGAGCAACTCGTAAAGTATTGACTTCAGATCATCGGAACACGTCAAACGACACTACGAGAGGAAACATCCTTCAGGCTACATTTGAAACCATATGCCCCCTTGTCTCACCGATGTGGATACTACAATAAAACGAGTCCCCTCCGTCTACAGGAACACTGTACGTCATCAATCTGGTGTTGGCTGAAATCTGCACGCGCATCATTGGATGGGAAACTGCTACGTCACGGCGTTGAGAACTGCTGTGTCTACAAACGGATGGTGTGCTTCGCTACTATTCTTTGGTTCGTCAGTGGTAGGTACGGAAAAAAATGCTCTCATGAAACCTCGTATGTCGCTGCCGAAAACTCCTACCCACCTTCTGATGAACTGTGGCGGCCAGCAACGAACAGACTGAATGCAAATGGTTATTCCAGACCGTTTGTTGGACTGACACGTCACATAACGCAAAGCAGAATCGCACATGCGTTCCGGGGTTCGCAGACGGCATTTACACGGTTTTTACTCTGAAGAGTACTGTCGAGCTACGATACTATCCTTACAGCTTGTTGATCCTTGGTCGCATACGGGCATCGGCGGAGGGTCGTATCAGCGCGGCCTCGAGAGCACCGCTCTCACTCGGAGAGATATGCTCGGCCCGCAACTTAATCGGCGAAGCGTCAGTTCTGTGACTCTTTGCTCTTGTCTATCCGTCTCCTGGATTCTTGGCATAAAACGTGGCAAGGGAAAAGCTTGTTCGCCACCATCTACGTCTTCCGTTTCGCTACCTCACACGACAGCATCATGAAGCTTGTAGCTGCTGTCGCAGTCCCAGGACTGACAGTTTTCGCCCTTGGTATTCCTTTCCTTCAAGAAGTTACTGCCGGGCCCACGAGACGCGGGCAAACACTCCAGCAACGTGCGTCGGCATTCACAGCTCGAGCATCAGATCGTTACGAAGGTGGCGGGCACTACAATCAACATGGCAATTCCCAATATTTCCAGTATGAAGGGGCTCAGGACCAGTATTCCCCAAAATACCATGGCGGCAAGAAAGGCGGGTACACAACAACGACAACCGTACCCCCACTTCCAGTTCAGATCGTCACGGAGTGTTTCCAAGTCCCATACAGTATCAACAAGACCTGCTACAAAGACGAGATTGTGAGTAGTCCGTACGATTGTCCTTCAGCGGGTTCTCAGGAGGTCTGTCGAGCTGTCCAGCAGGAAACGCCGGACACCTGCTATCGCATTGTCCCACGAGAGGTTCAGTATGAGTGTCCAAAGGCACAGAATCAGAGACTGTGTTCCCAGATGCCCGTTACCATTGCAAAAACATGCAAGAAGACAAAGAGGGAAAAAGTCCTGAGTAGCTGCCCGAAAACGCTCGTCATGCCCGAATGTGAGGTTCAATCCCGTGCTGTTCCGGATACTTGTTACGAGTCAAAGGCTGTCACTGAGGAGTACGAGTGTTGGGGGACGGAGGCGGCTATGGAATGCGACGTTGAAATGCATGAATATGAAGCGGAGTGCACACGAGAAGTGCAAGTCCCTGTCCCATACGACTACAACGAGACTGTTGCCGAAAAACAGTGTTCGAAGAAAATGCATACAAAGAAAGGTGTGTGCATGAAGACGATTCTGGAAGAGGAGCAGTATCCGTGCCCTGAGACAAAGTGGGAAAAAAGATGTACGCCGACATCCAAGGTGGTTCAGGAGCCTTGTCAGAAGCCGATTGTCGCCCAGGAAACGTACGACTGCAGTGAAACCCGCATGGAACATGTTTCGAAGACGTGTTCCCGCCGGGTTCCAAGGAAGACCGCCGTTGAGCGTTGTGGTGCCCCGCAACCGAAGAAGTATGAACACCATCCAACAAGCAAGAAACTCCGTCGTTTGGGGCCGCAAAAGAAAGGAAGTTTATGTCAGACTGTAGAAATGATCACTGAGGAGATTGAAACTTACCCCTGTACGGAGGAGGTCGCTGTGGTCGTCCCGAAAGTTTGTTCGCGAGACGTGACTCGCCAAGTTACTCAAATGTGCAACCGACAGGTTCCCGACGAGAGCTGCGGTATGGAATCTGTGTCTGTCCCGAAGATGTGCTCTCGACAAGTTTCGAAGAACGTAGAGGTTCCGTGCAACAGCCAGAAGGAGGAGGAAGTCTGCAACGACGTTCCGCGTCATGTAACGAAAAAAGGATATCGATTTGAGACGAAAATAGAGACCTACCCGTGCCCGAAGCAGGAGTTCGCCGAGCGCTGCTATGAAGTCAAGCGCCCTAGAAGGAATGTCTGCCAAGCTACGATATTCGAAACGGAAGCGAAAGCATGCAGCCGCCAAGAATTTCAAGAGGTATGCCACGACAAAGAACAGTTAGTTTCCCAACCGTGTTTGGAAGAGCAGGAGACACAAATAGACATCCCCTGCCACGACCACACAACGGAGGAGAAGTGCGTCAATGTCCCCATATATACAATGGGCCTCTGTTCGACGGTTATCGAAGAGGTCGAGGAGTATCCTTGTTCGAAAACCGAACCCGCTATTCAATGCCAAAATATGCCCACCGAACGGCTGGGGACCTGCTTCCGCGACTCAACTCAAACTGTGCCGTACGACTGCTATGAGAAGGCATACGAAGAAAAATGCGTCGAACTCCCCGTCACTCAGCCTCCGGCGCCGCAGCCTCACAAGAAGAAGCCCGCGAAAAAGTGATGCGTGATAGAGGAGATTCTGTTGCTTGCGAAGATTCTACGCGTATAGTGGCATGTATCGCGATCTGCACTCTTCAGCGTGGGCGGGCGAGTAGGGAGAAGTCACAAGGTGAGCCACGTTCCTTGCTCTCCAGTCTGCCTCGTAGAAGGCCGGTGTGAATGTGGTTTTTTTCACTGGATTGCTACCTCAAACCAAACACTCTTTCTAATCAATTTCTTAGACAGACTGCCAGCGTGGCCGCGTCTCCATTAACGCTCCATTTGTCCCCGACGCTCTAGTTCCACGTCAGCGTTCATCAACGAGACTACCAAATATAGAGGGATTCAGGATCACGTTTTCAACCCATCTGCCCCTTTCTGCCCTTGCGCGAAGAGACAAAGACCAGCCAAAGCAACCAGACGCGTTGAATGCACCGTTCGGTGTGCCGATCAAAAGCGATGTAGCTCCGTATGCAGCAAAACGACACGGCAACTGAGGTCTTGTCAAAGCCACCTGGTGCCGGTTATTGAAAAAGCAAAGAAGTCACACGTTCCAGATGTATGTACACGGTTAACCGTTGTTCACTGTTCATGCTCAATTGTATATATTAATAACAGTGCTCACATTTTAAATTGTAGTTCTGTACAAAAATACATTCCTGCAGCCAGCGAAAAAAACTACACGCCGGCACGCTCACTTTTAAACACCTTCCACATAAGCGTGTGCCCATATATTAGCCGCATTCTTGGTTGGAGGGCGTTCTTTTCAGAACGCTGTGAGGTGTTTGCATCGTTTTACGGCGACGTTTGCGCGCTGCTTGAATCTGAAATCTGCCGGACGTCCGTCGAGACTGGACTGGACTGAGGTGTCTCCATGGGTTTCGCTTCGTTTTCCAAAACCTCGAAAATCACTCGGTCGTTCGTGTGGCAACACATACCTGAAGGGAAAAACGCCGAAGCACGAACAAGTTATCAGTTTGTTTATAGCTGGGTACGGTGGTTTGCTGGCTCTGCCGACCCTCTGACGTGATATAATTCCACGAACTAGTATTCTACACAGGCTGTATCGCCATCGCCACATTGTAAGTAGATATTGCTTCTCTACAAATGATCCGCGATGCAGAGGAGTAAATCCGCAGATGCCTACATGGTTTCAGAACCAGTGCGTCCTTGTTTCTCTCACGAGAGCATACGCCAAGGGTCACCCGTCAACTACATGCAGCGAAGGTGTAAATGCTCAGGGGCAAGGAAATATCTCAGCGAAGAAATCTCAAGGTTGTGACCGCTCTTGTGTGAAACATACGGATAGTGCAGTGTCAGTATGAGGGGAGAACTCTCTCTATTGCAGCTGTCTTCCTCACTTGCAGCAATTGCCATCGATCGTTTGCAGATCTCATGGGCGCTGAGACCATCGATATCATACAGAGCTCTTGCGGCCGCTGCACAAAAGAACCATTGAGTTTCAAAAGCCAGCACGACCGAAAGTTGCATGATTATCCAGTCTATACGGCGCCGCCAACAGAGACGTGTATACGTTTCCGCATGCAAATACAAGATAAACAGAGGGCTGTACATGCATGTGCAGGGGAAAGCGGCTTGGCAGAGTCCATCCAATGTCCATACGCGCACATCCTGTTTTAGGAAGTAATTACGATTACGCGTGCGCCCTCAGAAAACGTTTTTAGACAAGTTCTTTTCAGACTGGGGACAAGGCGTCATTTGGAATGGATTCGAATTCAACTGTCGGATCTTCAACTTGTCTTACCAACTGCGTAAGGTCCTCCGGAGCCCACACCAAGAATTCCATCGTGAGATTCCAGAACATCTCCGACTCCACTAACTTCCAAAGACATTTTTTTATCCGCCACGATGAGCACCGCCTGAGCACACCCTCGTCTCAAGAAAAAGAAGAGTATACAAACATAATGGCAAACCGACAAGCGCATCTACATGTATACACACTCGTGTACATACTGGCGCGAGTGTGGAGCTTCGCGCATGTAGATCTATAGGCCTCAGTCTCTCCTTTTTGTCTCCGATTTGCCCGGTGTGCAGGACTACAATCAGAAAGTGCTCATGCACCCCAGAACGCCCTCGATGAGCAGCTCCTACAAGAAAAAGTTGGAAGGGAAGCAGGTGTTCCATCTTTGTCGATGAAACTAGAAACAATTCGACCTGTTTGACCTTCTCGTTTCTCCAATTCGGCATTCTGCCTACCTCCAGATGGCGCAAGTAGCGATCAGTTCGCCACTGCTTCGCAAGCTCCACACACGACCGCAGCAGCTGGCCTGAAAACAGAGAAGACCTGCGGAAATTCCAGAAACCATCTGCCATGTCCGTCGTCCCGAAATGACGGGAGTGAGTAGCTGTCGAGACAAGAGTGAACAAACGCTCTTCTCTAGATACACACTTCAATCGGCAAAGCGTGCGACACTCGATCCGGTCCTGTGGCCCTGCTCCCAAACAACAAAAAGCAGCACGCAGTCTCATCCCCATGAACCCTATAATCGTCAACGAGTTTTTCAAGCAGTGTATGTAAAGCATCAGTATATACGCCTCTGCTACCGGAAATGTTATATATATATATATATATATATATATATATATAATGGGTGTAGGCAGGCATGTCTAAAGGAGAAAAGAACTGTCATGGCTTCCGATGAGGTGGCCGCCTGAGAAAAATTGGTTCCACTGTTCATTTTCTGTCGCTGACCCGGATACTCTTCGAGTTTTGCTTCCAATTTTTCTAAAAGGGTGAAACAATCCGCCGTTGCTCCAGCGAAGCCGCAAACGACGCCATCTTGCAGACGCCGGACCTTCCTGGCGTTTGGCTTGACGATCTGCAGATCCAGATGCGGAGAGGAAGACTCCACTTCTTTGCAGACGTGACTTTCATAAGTGCATGCAAAGCGCGACAGACGAACAACCATGTAACGAAACGACCTCTACGTATCTGTTGGCACCTGTTACCCCGCGTCTGTTGCCTCAAACGCAAGTAGACACTCCCGATTCAAAGAGGTTTGCTGCTCGACATTCCGATGGTGGTCCATCTGCGATCCTTGTGTTTTCATTCTCATTGCCGGCGTTGTCCGCATGACATGGCAGTTCCTTCGTACCAGCCGACACTAGGGACTGGGTCGCACTAGCACCGGAACCCTCAGCGAGAAGAAGCATTTCTTTGAGGCGATGGCACGCGAGAGTTGGATGGAGGTCATCACCTCTCCTTCTTTGGCAGCAATGCAGTGGGGAACAACAGGGCAACCGTGAGAAACACAAAACCGTTTTACACAGTTTTCTCTCTGGCATAGAGTGGCAAAGAAGAGACCGTGCAACGATACAGAAATGGAGTCGCTTGGCAGCGAATCGACAGAGAACAGTGAAAACTTTCAGCCTCGAGAAAAAGCACGTGGTCGCACGCGACTCACCATCTGTCCCTGAGAAACCATTCCGTCGCCGGCAACGCACTGCAAAAGACACAGTCACAAATGCCAAGGAAAATGTTTCGTTTCTGTGTGGGAAACACAGACTGGGTTTTCAGGGGAAGTTGCTTGAACGGGCACCGCCACGGCCGAGCTTCTGGTCTGGGTCCGTGTCGGCCCTCAGTCTGTCAGGTCTCTTCTCTCCGTTTTCCTTTTCCTTCATCCTTCCTTGAAGCGGCTTCCTCCCTATTTCTCTCACCACTTGGTCTCCCTTTCGAACGCAGAGAATCGTTGTCGCGTGACGAGGCGGAACGAAAGGGGAAGCGGTGAACCTCGATCTGTCGAAACCAGCGCAGTGCTCGACACCTCCCGCTGCAGGCGCCCCGTAGGTGTAGAGGCGCCTGGTGCCGGAGAAACGAGAAGGACTCTGAGACAAAGACGGTGCAGCAAACGGAAACTTTGAGGAAGCGGAGAAAAAACGCCTGGCAGACGAAGATGAGGAAGAGTCGCCAACAACTGCCCGGTTGCACACGGCTCGGCCGTTCTGAAAGCTGAAAGGAGTCTGCGGGGAAGCTGAGTAATTTCGTTTTGAACAGCACGCGGATGAAAGCATCCACGTCGCTCCTCGCGACCTTCCAGGAAAGGCACTAGAGCAGAGGGGGCCATCTAGGCGGAAACGGCGAAAAGCAGCGCAAACTGCCATTTGGGCGAGTAGGCTAAATCGGAGGAATAAGTCACACAAACCATACAGGGCGCCGGGGAGAGAACGCCCGACGCAGACACTTGAAAAGTGGACCGGGAGGAGTCGGCAAAGAAGACAGAGGACAAAGATTCAGCGCGACAAGGTGGGGAATGGACGTTATGACTGAGAAAGCGGGAAGAGAGTGACGTCCAGAACAGGAAACAACGACGGAGAAAAGTCAGCAGTGGAGAGACCGAGGGAAGAGTTACGGATTTCACTTTGCCGGACCTGGGACAAACAAAAACAATGAAAGCTCGAACGACCTTTTCATTTCAATAAAAGTTGTGCCGGTGCTAAGCATGCATGCGTGAACAAGCTCTTAACAAATGCGAAGCGAAGAAACGCAAGCTTTGTTTTCCTTCGGGTCGCTTGTCTCAGTTTGGTCAGCAGCGGACATGTGTGGTTGTAATTTGGCCATCTGCACATACATTTTCACGCAATAGCATGCGTTTCAAATAGTCTAGGGAAAAGCGGGTCACTGCCCGTCGAAAGCTAAACATGAACAGTGAAGGAGGTTCTCTGGTCTCAAGCTTTTGCGCCTGGAACTCAACAGGTAACAGATAGGGCAGGTGCAACAGTCAGGTCAAAAGCTGAGACGCTAGAGAATCGGAGGAGATGCTAGCGATTCGGACAAGAGAAGCCAAAGACGTATTAATGTTGGGCAGAAAACAAAGGTTTTTCATACAAAGAGCGAGTATTGTTGGAAGGGATCTCGAAATTGTGCATACTTCTAAGCGCACATTGGTTCTATTGAGGAATCCGCTTGCATGCGGCAAAGGCGTTTCGAGCCGGAAATCACTCTGTCTTACGGAGAAAGAAAGTAGTAGCTCCTTTCTATCTGGTTTCTTAGGCAGAGCAGCCATGCTTTACGGTTTTCTAGCAAGCAGAACTCGCTTTGCAGTTTACTTATTTTTCCCTGCCACTGTTGCACGGGGGTTCTGTAGTATCCCGCCTGAACGGTTATGCAGCGAGATACTACAGGCACGCCTACGAAGCAGTAAAGAAATCGATGGAATGTTGTCCAGGCTGACTTGACGAAAATTACAGTGCACAGCAGCAACTGGCTGAACTGGGTTGGCATTTGCCGTGTATGCGTAGAAAACAGGGAATGAGCTTGAAAGGAAGCCAATGCAAAGCAAATCCACAAGCATCGACGTGTCCTTTTGTACTTAAGGATGTACTTACTTGTAAATAATGTATGGACACACGTACAATATAAACATCTATGAGGGAATGCGCCGATCAGATAATGAACGGGGTAAGGTTTTTCCCGCGCCCGCTAGGATAGATCGAGAAAAATGTGTGCCTCAATTTGAATGTCTTCTCGTGAGCTGGAGCTTTCGTTCCTCTCAGGTGAAACTCCCTCCTTTCTTTAAGATCTGCACTATCCAAGAAAATCCAAGAGACTTTCAGCAATCTTCCATCTTCTCAATGTTCAGAAATCACCTGAGATCTCTGGAGTCTCTGTGCCACAAGTGTAGTGGCGGATTGCTATGTTGTAGAAGTTGCTGAAGAAGTGTTGAACGTCAGAAACCGCCCTTTCTCAGATTGTTCGGAGAAGTCACTTTCAATCCATCTCTGCTGTATATGATACATTTTCTGTACATATCGTACAGGCTGCATAAAACGCGTCTCTCCGTAAGAGTATCGTGGCGCCCGCTAAGGGGTGTTCGTACCATAGGTGTTTTCTCTCATCAAGCCAAACATGACCTCGTTGGAAAGGCGCAGTTTTGCCTCGCCTTTCCACAAAAATGAACTTTGCGTTGGGAATGAGACGCCTACAGCGCAGGCGCCACATCCAAAAGGCTCACTGTCGGTTCTATGGTGTAGCGGTTAGCACTGCGGACTCTGAATCCGCCGACCTGGGTTCAAATCCCAGTAGGACCTCTTTCGTCTCGTTCCTCACAAATATGAATTTTGCGCAGGCACGTGCAAATTTAAAACAAAGAAGGGCTGATATGTCAAAAAGATAGCCTCATCACGGGTATGTGCGTCGAGCGGGGCCCATGTTCTCAGCGGTTTTTTCGTCTTGAATCTCAACGGGAAAGAACCGGCTAACGAACAGTTGATCAGTTTTAAACAAGCGGAAATACTGACACAAGGCCGCGGGGTATCCGACGGCTAGACGACCCGATACACAAGGTATATATACACATGCATATGCCTCTGAAGCGTATGCTCGTACAAATGTAGACGCATATCGGCACGGACCCCTCCTTAGTCGAGTTGGGTCTTCCCAGGTTCCGGATCGTGGTCGTCCCTCAATTTGTCGGGGGTTGTTCTTCTGCGTCCCGCTGCTGGTTTCTTTTCAATCCAGCCTTCTGCAACAAGCTGCTGTCGCCGCATCCCAAGGGGGACAAACTCCTCCGGTCTCTGCTGACCATACCAAAGACTACTGACCGGGAGAAGGTTTTTCAACGCCGCTCTGTCTGCATGCACTCCACTCCTGCGCGGCACCGTCAGATAGCATTGTGCTTGTTTCGCCGTTTCAGAAGGTGCCGTGTTCGTGTTTGACTCATGAGACTCGCTTACAGGAAAGTTTTCGTCGCCACAAGCTGAAGCAACTTTCAAGTTTTCGCCGGTGGTGAGTGACTCATGCATACAGGTGGGAGAGGGAGAACTGCGCTGAAGGTGCGCCAGTTCTGCAACAGAGAAAAACTTCTGTTTGCAGTACACGGCGATGCAAGTGCGACCGTAGGCACGATTCCTGAGACCAACGAGCGCAGCTGAAGACGCCTCGCTTCTAATCTGAAAGTGGCACAGACAACAGTGGACGGACCATCAAATCCCACAGTAGACACAAGCAAACGCCTTCACGGGGCAAACATGTGAGAACCGTGAGAGGCAGGCTGGGCATGCGTCGGCACCGGAAAAACCTGTCTGGTGTCAGTGAAAGCAGCCTCTTTTGTTCTTGCACTTTTCTGAAGGCAGTTGATTTCGTTTCGAAGGAGAGGTCATTTTCACGGTACCTTACCAGGTACGGCAGACAGCCGATCTCTTTTGGGTACTCCACTACAATAACAGCGTCGTCGCCAACGATGCAGCAGTCAAGCAGAAGCTGCAAACAGAATACTCACCAGACGAGAGGGCGTGGAAAACACGAAATGTGCACTTGCCATCAAAAGGGGAACACGTCGCATCACATGTTTTGGGGTGTCATGTACACCCACAGCCAGTTAAAGTGTGCGTCGGTAAAGAGCGGTAGCCAGAAGACCTCCGACGGCCTGCAAAAAACCCAGAGGTTTTGGTCTGTTTCACATGTGGTCACAAACGTCAAGCATGCTTCTTATGGAAGTGCCAGCCGGGATGTTATCCTGAGTGCTGCATTTCAAGTTCTGGCATTTGAATACGTGGAAGGGGGCTTTCCTCCGTATCGCCAACTCGGATCGTCGAACGCGACAACCACTATGGCTCACCTGGATTAGATCCTTATACACGACCTTGGTGTATGGCGGACAGAGGAACACCAAGCCGTACGTGTGCTCCCTTCCGAATTCTTTCTCGGTTATAAGAGCCTCGTTCACCAGTCTTTCTAATAAACGCCCACTAGACGTAGACCCCACTTCCGCTAAGACTCTTGGTTCATGCTCAGGTTGCGTGAGTGCGTCTCGCGAAACTCCATCGCCCAGTTCCACGTGTGAGTCTGAATCGGACTTCGACGAGGAACTTGACAAACCTTGTGAAGTACGCAGGTTTTCAAGCAGAGTCTGTGCTTCCAATACTCTTTCTTTGCAGAGCTTTCGAATCGTTCGCATCACTCGCGTTTGGTCCACTAGCTGATTCGGAAGACGCATGTAGCGTTCAGGGACCAGAAGGAGCTCTTCAACAGACGCCCGGACGATGTACGAGCGCTCTGCGACTCCACAATACTGCATATTCACTGTGGCGGCCTAAAAATGGGGGAAAAGAGAAATCTTGCCAGAAACTGAGATGATGAGTAGTGGAAAGGGAGAGGGCATGTGGCCATTAAACATAAAAGAACTCGAATCTCCCAAAAAGTCGACAGACACGCGTGAATAGTTCTCCTGGATGTGTTGGACGGGTGGTCGGTCTGCACTCAGAAACAGAAAGATACACTTTTTTGTCCAGTTCTTACCTCACAGCTATCCAAGCTAGAATCGGTCAGAAGAGCCCACTGTGCTCCCCGAGAGAACGCCTCGACGCTCAAAGCCCCACTGCCACTGAAAAGGTCCAGAACCCTACAGGTCAAACCAGCAGATCAACGAATACCGTCCGCATGTCGGCCTGGCCAATCCCAGGAATGCATTGGACAGAAACATCCCGTTCCTAAAGAAATTTCGCCTTTCCAAAACAAACCCCGAACGGTCGAAGCGTCATAAAACAACGTCGCTTATGAACGGTTAGGCTACCAGTCTTGCCGGTTTGGATGAGGTCGGCCTGACCCGTTTGCGGTACATTAGTTATATCGGTGCCCTTGTGTGTTCCGCCTTGTATGCAGTGGATAACAGACAATAGCATGCGCCGATTTTTGATTTTACTCATTGCTTCGCCACCTATGACAACCTCTTGCTGCAGCGGTGCTGGACGATCGCGTTACCCCCGGCCCCCGTATTCGCACCATGCCCGGCTCAGGGAAATTCGTCAGTTACGCTCTAGAGTGCCAACAAAGTCATTAGACAGTTCTTTACTGACACTCAACGTCTTGAATCTGGGATTGAATGCAGCGGAATTTAGCGGCCTTTGCGATCAACTGACAACCGGAACAGGGGGGAACGAACGCGGTTCAGCGGAGCCGCTAGGTGTCGTCGTTCACCGTTTCCTTTGCACTTTTTAGAAGTCCTTGACCTGACAAGTATCCGAAAAACTTGGGCAAAACCTACAAGACGATTTCAAGACCTACCTTAGCTGCTGCTCGCCGACACAGCCCAAGACACCCATTCTCTGAAGCATGGAAAACAGCGCTTCCTTCACCTGAACAGGCCAGACACGTTTAGTTGTCAAAAAGCAGACACGCACCACGGATCAAGCGAACAGCTGCATGCACGGCGAATAATATCGCTATGCTAAACATTCAGTATCTGAATTCACCATCTAAAGGCATGTTGAAGCGCTGAATCCCTAGTGCGTGTTTCGTCCCTCGTCAGACATAAACGCCGGCCTTCGAGCTCGAGCTTTCACAAACCGACCTGAATTCATGTGTTTTTGTCGTGTATATAAATGTAGTAGTGTTGCTCAAGCTCCCAATTTCTAGTTAGCTCACTGCGTACTTAGGATCAGACCAAAAGAGTTCACTAGTTGTACTAGGAAATAGGAGATCGCGTTAGTTCTTGAAAAAAGGACTTGCGACCGACCAGAAAAGATCGGTAAAAAGATACCGTACCCTCCATACAAAGCAAGCGTGAAGCGAAAAGGGGCTTGGTTTGCGACACAGTTCACTGAGTTTTTTCACAAAGCAAACGCCGGGGACACACTTCAGGACGATGTTCTGTTTTTCTCACCTTTGCCATCATGGGTCGGACATCGCCTCTACGAGGCATCATGAGGCGCCGGCCACCCAAGCGGCCGCCAACGACATGCAAACGTCCCCACCCCCCATCGGGGACAGGAATCTGAGCAGGCCCAACGGGCACAGGTTGATAGGCAGGCGCATTCGCTCCCTGGGCTCGGATCCGTGCATCTTGCAAAGCTGCAACCAGTGCAGGGGAGACGGCCGAGTGTGTTGAGACGCTAGCCAGCATCTCCAGGTCCGTTGGAGCTTTCAGGAAAGTACTGTTGGCGATCGATTCGCTTGATGGATCCTCTCTAGGCAGCGATGAGGCTGACGCGCTCTGCGGGAGATCTGTTGCCTTCTTCGTGTAACCAACTGTCCACGGAGACCTGTCAAGAAAGGGGTTCGTCTGTTGCGAAGGCGGCTGCCGAGTCGTCATCAGCTTTTGATGGACGTGCAGCAGAGATGTGAGGCCTTCTCACAGGAACAAAAAAATGTGAAACGAGAGACTGGACGCTCTCCAGAGGACAGTACGTTTTCCTTTGTGGCAGTGAGTTCGATGAGAAACGACCACGCCCACATAAGTCAAGCCTAGTGAACTGGTTCGTAATAATGCCGTCAATCTGCGCTTCTAAGTTGGTCCTCGATTATATATGTTGGACGCTAACTTCCACTGTTCGGAGCTAGGTGGAAACCTGTCTGGCAAACGCGCAGCCGTGGCAGAGAAAGAAGGCTCTTCATGTGAGAGGGAAAGAAGCTGCAGCGCTCTGCCTTCATTTCGCATGTCATCTGGATTTAATGGAGAGAAGCATGAGAGCATACCACAGGGTAGTAGAGTCTGCGATAAGAGCAGAGAGAACGCATTCTTGTGGCACACAGTTGGGCGCAACAGTCTGTTTAACCTGCCGACAAACCTCCCAAAAGAAACTAAACGTTACCTGGAGTGGCGTCAGACAGAGAAGCCAGAAAAGCGAAGGCCACTCACGCGTGCGATGAGCCATTGGAACGATCTTGCGACAAAGAAACACATCTCTTATGACTGTATGTGAATGGCATAATTTCAATCAAGCATGCCAATTTTAGGTTTTCCATGAAGTCCATCTGAAAGTGATACTAGTACACCGGACACTCTACAAATTGATAAGACGGTCAAGTCTGTCCTTTCGCGGTGCAGTGAACGTGTGCGTACCTGAACTTAGCCGCGGTGGTTTTTCCTTCATCGCCATGTTCGCTTTCGCTGTCGGGAGGTTTCCTCGTCTTTTGGAAACAAAGCCATCGAGATCCTGGTCGGGCACTTGCCCTCTCGCCTTCCAAGCGCGCCTCCGCCGTCTTGGCTTCTCGTTCTCCTTCTGTACCTCCGGTTGCCATCCCTTCCCTTGCTCGGACCTTTCTGGTTCTCCTGCTCTTGCCCGGTGTACTACGAGGCTCTTTCCTGTCCACAGCGTCGACGACGCCCGGCTAAATGAGGGCCAACCAGGGCCGCAGTGCTTGACTTCAAGTCTGTGTCGATGAACATCAGTTTTTTCGTGCAGAGGGGCCCAACACAGAGGGTCGAGGAAAAGCATTTTCTGCGGCGAAGACTGTTGGTGCTTCAAATGGGAAATGCTGCAGTGGAAAGCAGGCAAGACACGGCCGGACGCATGCTGTGGAGCGAAATCTAAACGGCCTCGCACAAACGTTCGCGGAAAGGCACAAGCTGCGGCGAGACGCGTTCCGTTGTCAGGAACGCAGTAATTCGGGTGGACCTCCAGAGAATAAAAATCAACTGCGTTGACAAACCGGCAAGGATAGTCTGTGGTTTCGTGTCGCGCGAACTTGCCGCATAGTGGAGGACTGTGTAGGGGAAAGTTTCGGCTGTGGGCGCCTTTTGTGACCAGATTGTCGATATGCTCTCTACGGCATTCAGGGGTAGAATTGCCGTCGCCTTTTTCAGGGGAAAACCCAGGACAGAAAGTCCAAAAACACGAGTGCTCCGGGTTTTTCCGCGAGCTCTTTCCCGCTGTAAGAAACGGGTTCCTCGCTGGCGGGCAGAATGAATTCAAGTTTGTGCTGTCGCCAAATTTCGGCCGCGATAACGAGCCGGCAGCTCGGCAGGCAGCAGCTTCTCTACGGGACGGGTACGAAAGAGTGGGCAAAAGCACTCTCTTTTGAAGGATGGTGGCGGTAGCACCTAGGAGAGGTGTATAAATATCGGCCTGAGGAGAAAAAAGCGCTTTAAAGGCGACAAGAATAAAGAAGACAACGAGGCAGTGTAAGAGGGGCGGAAGCGGTGAACTGCCACGCGAGACCGGAAATCCCTTCATGGTGATCGATCAGCCGACCCTCACCGATGGTTGGGTGTGCTACATCGATTGAGTAAAAACCAAGAAATGGGTTGTTTGCACGTCATTGGTCAAGCAGCGATCAAGCCCAGCAGGCGACAGGAAAACGACGAGAAATTTTGCGGCGGAGACAGAAGCTGGGCAACGGGGACGGTGACACAGAGAGGGGCGGCGACGGCAGCACGGAAACACCACTTTGGGGAATTTTCCGTTGAAAAAATAGACTGTAAAACGAAGGGATGGGGGACGGCTCCCCCGGTGGAGGAGAGACACTGGTTGAGAGAGACCTGCTTCTGTTCAGGACGATGATGGAGTCTGAGAAAGAATGGACGAACGCTGCAAAGTTACACGTCACACTCCTTACCAGCCATCCCAAATGTTGTCAAGTTACACAACATGGAGACTTGGAGCGTGTTGTCACCACAAATTTGTTTCAAACGCCCCATCTAAAACCAAACGGTTAGAAGCTCCGGCACTCAACTAGCATTGGGGCTTCTAATCGGGATCGACAGGGCACATTTCTGAAAAAGGGAAACAAACGGACGCGCGGCTCGACATTCCCTACAGCGAAACATAAGAAGGGAGGTGGGATCCGAATTTAAAACTGACACCAAGAAATCAATATAATTTCAGGAAAAAGACAAACGGAGAAACGCTCCCCGTACGCGTATAGCCAGAAGCAGCATCTGTCTTGTAGTGTGCTGCCATGTCGATGTGCAGAACTGGCTGCTTCTAGGATTTGTACACGAGGCATTCGACGAATTTTTTCTTTAAAAAGCCGGTATCGTAGGGCAGAAACAAAACGCTGTACCCACAGAAGAACGCTATTACCATTGGTAGGAAAACTAACGCGAATATATTCGGGCATCTTGTGTTTCCCACCTTCTGTTGCTTCCCGTTACGCTGCTACCCCAGGGGTACTCACCAAAAATGTCTCTGCATCTACACCTGTGGAAGCGGTAATTGTATCTTGCTTCGTCTTGGGCTTCAAAAACATCGAGCTTGTCACATGATAGGCATTGGCTGTCTCGACGAATCGCGCCTCGCTGGCAAATGATTCGGTAGGTGAGGGTGAACGAAAGAAGCGAAGTTTATAGCACGCGCACTCAAGGCTGCAGTGATTCCTCTGGATCCTAGAGAGACCTGGACAAAGGCGTTCACCAGTCCTGACAATCAACTGTCGCTTGGAAACCTAGTAAAATGCCAGGTTCAGGTCTGACCTCGTCCAACCGCAAGTGCTTAAGAAATATAACAACACTTACATCATCCATGCAGTGCCTAGAAAACCGTTTGTCTGTTCGAAGCAAAAGTATCAGATCTCTTCCATGCACAAGAACTACTTTGTGTAAGTCCCAGTTGGTCTGCAACGGAAATTACCCGTCGAAGAGCCAGTACCGAGAACATTACTTCTTCCCACACCAGAGGACATCAAGGAAACACTCTCGATATAGGTGGCTTTCGTTGCAGCTCGCTTACTACCTGCAACTGATTGGCAAATGTTCGATCAGAGGACTGCGTCTGAGAACCAAGCGGAATACAAGTTGGAACTGCCTCTTGGGCGCTTCGTCAAAATAGGAACGGCTCTTTTGCCATAACGTGTTAGTTTATTTGCTGGAGTTTAGCAGTCATTGGCGATAAGATTCGCCATCGAATAGCCGTTTCACTGACGAAATTATGTGACGTTACTCACCAGTTCCTCTGCTGGTTTTCGTTGCGGATTGTGCACGAGAGGTGCTTTTCTCCAGCTTGTGTTATTTCCACCCGAGGACGGGAACCAAGGCAACAACTCTTTGAAATTGCCCATGCCCTGAGAAGGGAAGTATCTTTGTGTACACGCAGGTGCCAGGTCTTTGCCATGTAGCCGTATTCCTCCCTATCGGACCTCTATGTGACAGGGCCGTTGTGTGCTTGCGAACAGGCGTACTCGGCAGAACTGGGGCACTGGCATTACGCAAGTCTCTAAGCCAACTGAAAATGAGTGTTGCCTCTACCAGGCACATATCTGCTGTTGTGGGGCAGTACTTTCCTTTCTAGTCAAGTGGAGGAGGCAGTTTTGCGTATCCAAGAGGTCTGTAGGAATGTTCTTTGTGACCAAGCTTCGACGCATTCTACATATGTGCGGTACGTCCCTGCTGTCTAGCGGTTTGTTACAGAAGGTCCCGCATTTCTCTTAGACAACAAAAGCAAAACTGATTCCCTTTGCTTAAATCACTTCGTTTCACGTAAGGGTCCTCCGGAACACACTCTAGGCATCACAAGCTGATTACAATACCCGATGAGGACGGTTTGGCATGTATGAAGATCCTACAGGACTGTGTGTAAGAGTCTGACCACGCACGGCGTCTGATCCAGAAGCCACAAAGTCTTTGTGTCGATAACCGGAGTATGAACTGGGAAAAGTGAAGATTTCCTGCAGAAATACACCGCATCGTACGTCAACAAGTAACTGAGCTTGCAGGTACCAGAAAGAAGATGGTACCTGAATAATGCTCATCATTTCCGGATACCAACTTTTTGCACTGTCATTCGTTTCCCTTTTCTCGACGGAGCAGTCAAAAAGTTCTGTATTCCGGACTCATGTACAGTAGCGGACGGAGACGGACAGCAGCGTGCGCGGTCTTTCGGGACCGTAGTTTGTGGAAGATGTTTTTCGTGAAACGCGTTCTGACGAAGGGGGGAAGCAGATGCCGCTGACACGTCAGGATTGCTTCTGATGCGGAAGAAGCCCACTTTTTGACGATCCCGCAGCCTTGGATTTATTCCTGCCCACGGACGCTGTCTGGTCCTCATCACCGCGAATTGAAACGAAGTGGAGAATTCGCTCTGGGAAAATGTGGAACCGGTTTTCCTCTAGCAATTCTTATTTCATGTATTGTTGTCTAGCGTTGTCGTGCCCTTTTGACTCTCCTTGAACAGTTTTAATAAGTATAAATGCATGACGGCTGACATACAGCATGTGACACGGTTTTTCCACACTTCTGCGGCCCTTGGAGGTGAACGTTTCTGCTTCTTGACCCATCAGGTTGAAGTGTTCGCTCGATATAAATGAAACCTCCTGACACTCCTTTCTCTGGTCTGCGCGCCAGCACGCTTCAATAGGAAAAACTGCATTTCGGTACAGTCGTGGCGCGTTTTCGCTCCCTCAAGGCGTCTTGTTTCCCCAGACAGCGGCGGGCACACCTACCTCTTCAGTGGCATATCGTGCAAAGCCAGTCAAGGACAAAGTGACCACTGTTTCATTTCAAACACTTCTCGCCTCCAGCGTTTTCTCCTCCTAGGGACCAGCTGTCATTACCAACCCAAAACCGTTTCGCCTACCGGCAAAGCGGTTCGGAAATTCCCAGCTTTCACTGTGCTGGATGATTTCCCAGATTCGGTACGAATCTCCTCTCTTACACCATCTGAATCCTGACACACCAACAACATATACAATTACACGGCGTCCTCACAAATACGCCCCCGCACAGACACATCCGCATATGTCCACACGTATGCGTGAACGTGAAACTCGACACCTATGTGCGTTGTGTGCGGCTTTTTTGAACGATTTCCGTACATTGATATTTGAGTGCTTTGGAGTGGTTGTTTCGTCCTCGACTTTGACGAATTTGTCTCACGACGTGCCCCTATTTTGCTGCGCTAGCTCTTTCCGGATCCAAATTTGAGCGAGACAGCGTGGCCGCTTGGCACCGCTCGCCGTCTTTAGTGTCAGTCGGTTGACGACGTCATTGCAACCTGTCGTCGCAGGTGACGAAGAGCAGAAGATAGAAAACCAAGTCACAGTTGAACGGGCGAGACGGTAGCAGTCAGACGCCCCGAGGCAGTCCGACCCTCGCGCCACAACAAAGGCATTATACGCGCAATCTAACAGAGGGGATTCAGGGTTGACAGATGCTGATGGGTGTTGGCGACTGGTTCATTTTATCTGAAGCTACGGAGGCTGGATCAGCGGCCAGCTTCAAGAACTAACCAAGTTGTAAAAACAGCAATTCAGACGAGGACCCGCAGAACACGCGAAAGGATTAAGGTGGTCTCAAGTGCAAGTGACTGTCCACGTCACATGCTCCGCTTTCCTCGACTTGGTGATGTACTGATTCCCACTGTCGCCAAAACATCAGGTTTCATCTCTGGCATTCAGGCTTATCCTTCGTACCTCTACACTGCGCACGACCGTCTATCTTTGTCACGGTTCCGGAAAGGGGACTTCACGCATGTGTACATACGCTCCATTGCCGTGCCCATTTCAAAAGAGAAATGGATTGCAGTTCAACGGCTCCTCGGCGGGCGGGAGGTCCTCAGAATGAGAATCACCACCAACACTGTCACTTTTCCTCTTTCCTTCGCAAGAAGATTTTCCGTGCTAAGCACGTGAATAATTCCCCCCCTCGTTCCTCTACTCACCCCAGCACACCCGCTGGACGCCCTCGCGCGTCTCCAAAAAGCGCCGATCCTGGAGAGTCACCTCAAATAAAAGAAAACTCTAGTCATAAGGGAGTCCGAGGCGTTGAACGTAGAATGCCGAATTCACCAAGCAAGCAAACCAACAGCCGCAACGTGATCGCGACAAACAATATGCAGGTCTTAGAACGGGAACACAACCAAACTGAGAATAAACAGGGCATTGTTGGAGGGCCACGAGGAGCCAGACCTGGGGAGCGTGAAGCAGACAAAAGACGAAATGTTGGTGTCGGTAATGGAGCCTGTGATGGGGGAATGGCAGGAGCACCACAGCATGATGTAGGGCTTCGCCTTCTCAGGGACGAAAAAGGACTTGCATGTAGGCCAGCGGCGTCGAAGCCTCTCTCGGAAGAGCAGGAAGAAAGGATTCGGGAATTTAAAAAAACTGTCAGACACTTCAAACACCAGCTCGAATGCAACTATGCAGCACAAACCCAAACTATGAACCAGGTGAGTGAACGAATAATTGCAAGCATCTACATATGAGCGTTCGTGAGTCCAGATACACGCAGCCAACCGCATGTGCGGGGTGCTAACAACATAACAATCGAAAGTTGGCGATGTCGATGTGTCTATTCTATACTGTCATGCGTGTTAGAGCCGTACCCACAACAGCAAACGTATATTTGTACATCCAGAAGAAGTCTGGGTATTATGTGGCCGAACGCCAGACGTAAACCATTGCGCGCTCTCTCCCGCGCTTTGGCCATTCCTCGGCGCCCTCGTATCTCTTTGCATGAAACGTGGTGTTGCTCCTGCTCATATTTAAAACAAACGCTCTAATTGGCTTTCAGTCGGTGCCGTGTCTACTGATGTTTCGCAGATGCGCCTCGCTGCAGAATCTCTCCCCGAGGGCGAACGATGTAATACTTTGCAGGAATACATACAAACATATGCGGAGGCGCTCTGCGAGCACCTCAGGGTGAAAAGAACTCCCGCTGCCCTCGAGCAGTACGAATTTATTCAGGTGTGCCTTCTGTTTCGTGGACACTACACTTCCGTGTTCCTTTTCTGTCGCTCTCTCGAAACGCTCTCTTTTGCATTCGAAGCAGCATTGAATGTATGCTTTGGAATTTGAATGTCCTTGCTTCGGTAAAGCTGGGGAAATGACAGACCGTTCAGCTGTAAACATCTGGTTCGTTGTTCTTACGTTGTCTGCGCAGACACTGGGCCACGGCGGGTTCGGCGCTGTCTACCTCGTGAAGAGGAAGGCCGACGGACGACACTTTGCCCTCAAACAGGTAGTAAAAACTTCCTTCCAAATTCCACACAGGAAAAATGTTTTGTCACCAGAAGATGCCTCTGCAGCTGCCGTATGAGGTGGGGAACATGACTTTTGAGCGAATACAAGCATAAATTTGTAGTACGTTTGAATGTATATTAAGAGCTCACTGTGTATCACTTCTCTGCGTAACCTTAGAACAACTTCCTGTGTGCTTGAGCGCATGCCTAAAAAAGTACAAATCTGCGTGGGGCATTCGTCTCAAATGCTGCACGGAACGTCCACATGAACCAGGTATTTATACTATTGCGTATCTTTGTATGTGGCTGTTGGCATAGCCGGCTCTCCGAGGCGAGTGGGTGCAGCGGTGGCGGTCTTTTGTCAATATCACCCATCTTTTCAGGTTCCCAAACGGAAGGTTCTGAAAGTGTCTTCTCGTGAACGGCAGTTTGCGGAGCGCAACTTTCTCTCTTCCTGCAACTGTCCCTGCATTGTTCAACTGCATGCAACATTCCAAGACGAGTTGTTCCTGTACCAAGTGGTCGAGTTCCTTCAAGTGAGAATCCCTTCTTGACAATAAATTGGGAGCATCTTTTAGAACGGCCGTAGCCGCGACCTTGTAAAGACACCCTTGATGTGTTGCGCCGCGAATACCTGCATGCATCCTGCTGGATGGAGGAACCAGAAAGGACTTGGGTGTCTGTATCTCATAACAGCAGTCACATTCAGTACCCTAGATGTTCTACTGTCAGAAGTTATAAAGAAGTTGGGTGTATGTGCTGGACGCGGCGGTACGAAAAGTAGCAGCGTAGCATGGGCAAACAAATCGTCAGCCACGCAGGTCTACACAGTTGGCTACAATCATCCAACAACTTCCAGAAACTTGAACATAGAGGTGACCACGTAAATAAGGTGCATGCAATGACACGTGTGTGCATGTTTTTGCATAAATATATGCCTTCGAGAGGAACAGTGCTACGCTGCCTTCCAAGATCGTTGTTTTCTCGGGGTGACACTGGACGTCTCTGAGTTTTGGAAACTCTCCCGGTAGTACCTGGCCCGTGTTGGCCCCCGACATGCTTTAGGGTCGGTCTTAAATTCAGAGATGGAATGTACCGTGTAGCACTCATATCCTGAGGAAGTATGAAATGCCATTCCTTTTCATTTAGGGAGGGAGCATGATGCACTACATGCATGCGAAGCAAAAGTTCCCCGAAGATGTTGTCAAGCTTTGCATCGCCGAGCTCGTCCTTGCAGTGAAGGAGGTCCATGACGTAAGTGCCATCCCAACTGTGCATGGGTTTGTACACTGTTTAATACAGCTCTTTCGAGCTCTAACACATACACCTAAATATGCACGGCGATACCCAGATAAAAAATGCCACGCATACACAATCCCGTATACCTTGTTAAGTCGAAAGGAAGAGTCCATATATATTGCATAGACAAATGCTCCGCTGAGAGCCTGTTTCTGTCATGGAGAAAGAACATCAGAACCGATTCACTTTTTGGCAGGTTGAGTGGATCCGTCGTTTGTGTTATATTTTAAAGCCAAACCGACGGTTGCTTCTCTTTCTAACCTATTGAGCACTCTTGCAACTGTCTACACTTCGACCATGACTCGTCGACTGAGATCCACCATCCATCGATTTCTGTTAGCAGTGTTTAGGAGGTGGCTTAACAGAGACAAATGACACCAAACATTGAGCTTTGCCGCTTACAATGCCCCGGCTACATATGCACATACAGGGTCGCTCATATTAACCTTTCGGTGTATCTCTTTGCAGAAAAATTACATTCACAGGGACATTAAACCGGACAATATCGTATTCACCCGAGATGGCCATCTTAAGCTCCTAGACTTTGGACTCGCCAAGTTCGCGCCGCACGTCTTCCACTTCGCTTCTTACGGCAACAGCCCGTGAGGACTGAAACAGAAGACTTGAGGGGAAATGGAATCGCATGTTCACAATCTGCAGAGTCATCCGGTGCACATTCCTGTCACCAGATATAGAGTCATTGGTGCAAGTGTTTCGTTCGGTTTCCACCCATAACCGTTGATTGAGGCACAGAAACGAAGCGACAAGGTTCCACGCAAAGCGTACCTACACATCTAGCTCAACATATGTCCACTCGCATTTCACTACCTATGTGGAGAGTATACAGAGACTTATATGATATAGTAGTCAAACGGTTATAGTTGGTTTTGTGTACGCACGCGAAAAGCGTGTTTTCGTGCGACATGTACAGTCCCCAGACTACCACAGGCCTCGTTCCAGAGCTTGAACATTTTTTGAGCGCAGACGGCCGCGTCGGCCGCAGACGTTCCCTCAGCTCGTATGTGAATGTGTGTTGAAGTTAAGTCAAAGCAACCATGAATAAGCGAATACTTTCAAGATGCAAGGTCTCCACCGTTCGCTTCCTCGAGGTTCAAGATGTCTTTGTTTCTCTTCTCTCTCGATTCATAGGAGTCGTTCACGCTGCTGTTCGTCCACGTCTGCGGGAGGCGCCGCTCATGCAGGAATGAGCACAACTACTGCCAGTACCATGGCGAGTCCTCACCCGCTGGAGCCGACTTGCGGAAGCAATCCTTTGTCCCCAGTGAAAGTTTTTGGAAGACACTTGCCTCGAAACTCTTCGTCTCCGTATGGTCAGAGCACATGCAAAAAGAAACTCAAAAGTCAAACGTGCGCGGCTATGTGATAAAATGTACAAACCGTTCTACATGGAAAATGAGTGTGGAAGAAAAGTGTCAACTTTTCTATTTTTCCGTGTACTGTTCTACGTTCGGAGAAACCGGAACACACACACACACACACACCAGAGCAAGATGGAAGGTAAACGGAGATATCGACAGAAACACAGACCTGTGCTTTTAGGTGACTGCTGAAACAGAGTTTCACAGAACGTGCTCATTGTCAGAACACGTATTGTAAACTCAATCTACATGTGCATGCATTTATACGTATAAACGCATACATACATGCATATTTGCATGGGCATAGATAGAGGTGCATGAATACAGAGAACGTTGTCAAACATACAGAAAGTGGGAAGCGTGGAAAGGGAGTTGGAGCCAGGCAAAGTGGGGTGCAGGCGTGTGCATGCATTCACGTTTATGGAAGGATATCTTTTTATTGTTGTGTATGTACGGATGGATGCTGGCATACGTTTACAGGTTCGCTTGTGTACACTACTGAGGCTCTCAGCTTCTGCCTTCCAGGTTGTTGGAAATGCCTCTGCTTTCTCAGGTTTCGGCGAAGGGTGCTGCAAATGCCTGCACATGCAGCACGAGGAAGAACTGTCTGGGGATGGAAACTTGAATCGACCCTCTGACACGCTGCTGCGTTCTATCTGTGGAACTCCGATGTACACAGCTCCAGAAGTTCTTAGGTAATCCCGATTTTGTAGTTGCTCTCTGAACACTGAAAACATACCAATCAGATGACCAGTGAAGTGAGCATGCCTGTTCCACATAGTAAATAACTGGGTGTTTTAGCTTTGGGCACTACCGGTTTCTGGGGAGTATATAGGACCACTAGGTCGACGAGTTGAGACTGGTTCATCTTCAACAGAGGTCTTGCAGCAGTGAAATACACGTGAAAAGCAGGCTTGCTAACTTCTCTAGACTCACATATAGGTGGAAATAGATGCACCCCTTATATGTATATAAACTGCATTCCACCATGGATACGAGAACCGTTCCTTTCCGTTGATCCACTAGAATTTGATAATATCTTTCCCTGGACGTATTTGAACCCTCACTATAATGCCGAGATTTCGAGGTTTTGCGAGAGGTCAATTCTTTATTATTCAGGTGTGAATTTCCTCAGGCGTTCGCATACATACTTTGAAGCCTACACACTGAAACAAGAAATACATCCACTGGCATATCAAACCATACAGACTTAAAAATGTATGTAGGTATATATGTGAGTGTGTCCGTGGATAGTAATTTGTATCTTTTGTCTTATGTTTGTTCATTTCTTTTCTCGCTGGTTTATGTGTGTGTGTTTTGCATGCTCGTCTGAAGAGGCGAGGGGTACGACCACTCCGTCGATTGGTGGTCCGTCGGCGTGGTGATGTTTGAGATGCTCTACGGAGGCATTCCGTTCTGTCCGCCTCCCAAGTATCGCGGAGATGTAGCAGCATTTGTGAAAGTTCAAGTTACGAATCACGCACTTGTTTGCCCGTAAGCTGCCTACCAGAGTTCTCTGTTCGCTATGTTTAATGTGCGAGTAATCCAACAAATATGGATTTCTGGAGACAGGTAAACCACATCAGCCCATCTCGTGACCTGTCTGACGGTTTCGCGTTCGTCCAGCGTTCTCCCTCAGTCGGTGCTTCTGAGGAGGCTGTACACTGTGGAGTGACTCGTGTAATTGTTAAAGTACCACGGTCACTGCAACTGCTTGTCAGAGTTCGGTGATTCTCCCGATTCTTTATTGCCTGGAGGCCAGCCGCAATCTTGTGAGGGCGTGTGACTGGCTTCATACTTCTTTCATCCACCTTCGCTATGTTGCGGCATCTATCTCTTGCAGAATTCCGTACCCGTCGCCGATCTCGAGTGTCCTTTCTCCAGAATCCATCAGCATGATGCAGAGGCAAGTCACCCGTCGAACAAGGAACGACGATCGCTTCCCAACTGTGTCTGTTACTGGTGGGTTTTCTGTTTTTCCCTCGTCGAAGAAGCCCAACAGTTCGTCCTGTTTTCCGGGAAATCCGTAGAAAGCCCGCCAGCCACTGCCAGCCTCTCTGTATCGACAGTTCGCATCTTCTGTGTGCCTTTTTTTGATCCGGCCCTGAAAAAATCCTGGATGCATCCTGGGGAATGGGGGATCATTTTCGGCGTTTAGTTCTATTTGAAGATCTTACGAACAATTGCACCTTTTCCGTTGTTTTCCTCAGCCTCGTGTGTGAGCCAGAGAACCGATTCAAGAGCGCTGCGAAAATCATGCAGCATCCCTGGTTTGACGGCATCGACTGGGAGACAATTCACCGCCAAAAGTCGCCTCTCTGTGAAGACACTGAACTGTACGCTCAGCGTCACTTCCCCCTCATCGACGTTTCTTCCGACTCCTCAGACGCAGAGCAAGACGCCAACACACAGTTTGGAAACGATGCAAAGGATTCAACTGTTTTAAAACCCGGTGACGGCGGTGCAAACAAAAAGGGACCATCGGGCACGAGCTACCGATCCAAACCTGGTTCTTCAGCAGCCGCAGAGGTCCGGAAACACAGAGAGAAACGCAAACCACGCCACAGTGCAAACCATTATCTGTGCTCCTGGTTGCCTATGAAAGTGCACTGAAACGCTTCTGGCTCAACGGTTCCGCCCAGCTGTATTTTTCTGAAGTTCTCTCCGTTCAAGAGCAGTCCAATAAAAGATGCATGCATAGCTACAGAAACGGAGCTGCGTATCATGAAACAGAGTGACATAGACACGCTTGATGCACGCGCCTTGTGTCGGCCGAAACCAAACACTTCTACGAACATGTAGAAGCAACCTCCCACGAAAGCATCATATACATTCACGAATACATGGCGACAGTGTGTGTTGGAATTAATAACGCGTGCTCTAGGTGTTTGATAGTTTGATTTTCATTTTCTTTTACACATGCGCTGCCTTTTCCCTCCCCGCTATTCTTCTGCCATGTCTCCCGTTACTTCCCCTTCAGTACTTGACGTTGTGTTGAACTTTTCCCTTTTCAGAGATTTGAGCCCCCGTCCCTGTAGTTCGAGTTTCTTTGGCGACTCCTTTCCAAACCAAGGCACCACGGACAAGCGCCAGCGTTTACATTCTCTTTTCCCGTGTCGTTTCTGCGTGGTCTCTCCCTTTTGTCTTGCAGCCGGACTTGCTGTTTTCTCGCTACGAGTTTAACAGGCGAGCGGTGGAGACGCTGCCGACATTCAGCAGAGTCCTGCAGAGAAATGCACAGAAGCATTTTAATTCCACTTTCAACAGCAGGACTCGCGACAGTTCTGCCTCCCCGTCGCCTTCGGTGAAATCGCCTGGAGGCAACGAGTCAAGATTCTGGCGCCCAGACCGAAGCAGTGGCGATCACGAGAACGGTGCAAACCACGCCGATGTCCAGCCCATGAAAGTCATGTTTTCGCCAGATCCCAAGCGATGCGAACTAGCCAAAGACGAGGAGCCTTTTGCCACTGAAGAGCAAGCTTGTGATCAGGCACTCTTTGCTGAAGAACGGCAGCACGCCAGAGCGGAAGAAGAGGGGGAGGCGGAACAGACACAGATGTCGCTGTCTTTGGACAGCGCTGAGGAGACTGGGATGCGCTCTTTTTCTGCGGAAAGTGACCGTGGAGCGAACGGAAAAGCAGACGAATGTAGCCACGGTGGATCCACAGAATCACTAGGACGGCTTTACGAGGAGGCGCACAAAAACTGTCAGGGTACAGAACCCCAGGAAGTGGCTGTGGAACGCAGCTAGGAACGCAGAAAAGAACATTGAAGAAACCGATTGAGACAGCTAGTAAGGACTGGAAAGAGCTTTGGACGAGGGGTTCGCTAATTCAGGAATGACTGGGGAGAAAGTATGAGGCGGCACACATAAAACAGGGAGACGTGCTTCTGGCAGAAACGGAAGCGAAGTTGCGATGGTGTAAGATTATTAAGGCAAAAAGTCACCAAGTATCTCGTAGAAACAGTGGAACTTTACAGAGGGAATAGGCGTCTCAGTGAACTGCTTGAAATGCAACTACGGCTTCAAAAGTGTAATTTCGACTGGAGAAAAACGACAGGTGGAAACGAAAGGAACCTTGCAGCCGAATTGGCCACTAACTGTATCACGGACGTCCAAGGTGTTTCAACCTCTGGAAGATTTCGCAATCCGGTTGAGAAATAGGTTGTGAAAAAGATAAACTTCTCGACACTATTTAAACACAATAATACCGGAGTGAGTTGCAGAATTCGCACGTACATTTACTATTCGGACAGACGGCGGAGGGTACGTCTGGGCATAAACTTTTCCTCAATGCATACGTGTCGTTTAACACCTTGTGCTTGCGAACCGCTGAAAAGCACAGAGAGAAACCGTATCCTAGCTCGATTCGGATGCTTCACATGCAAAGTAACATTTTATCGAAGCCATGGTCAGGCTGTGAGTAGAGCGGGTTCTCAGACACTTTCAAACTGGATATACCGCAGAACCACAAGAGTATTGACTATCCACCGACGTAAAAAAATACGTGCTCCACCGCGGCTATGAGCTAAGCGTAATAGTTGGTTTACTGCTATCACTCGTCGTAACAAGGGGAGAAACCGCCTGCTCATATGTCAGGATGATAATTGTCATTGTCCTGGAGCAGACGCCGCTGAGACTAGGTTGTTTCTGAGGCTCCTCTGCAGCCTATGGGAACAGCCTTTCTACGAAAATGTTTGCGATGCATCATCTGAAGAGCTACCGGAGAACATCGCTTGTGTGTGCTTCCAACTAAAGTACACCGGTGGTCACGTAACAACACGACAACTTCACTCTTGAGTTTCCGTGAAGAAGTCCTTTGTTTACAGCTTATCCCGTTACAGAAGCGATGGGAAGCAATCCTCTTCTCTGTGTACAGCCGGCGTTAATCGCTAAGCACTTTTAGAAGACGGAAAATGAGAGAAGTGGCCGCCTTGAGAGAAGTTTGCCGAAGCTTTCAACGCTGGTTCATGCCGACGAGCCAACCGAAAAGTGGTGGACTAAAAGTGAAAGGAGAAACTGTTTGTGACCAAATTATGCAAACGGCAGATCCAACTGGGTAGGTCTGACGGCCAGCGTATGCGCGCGATAAAAAAGACTGCAGTGAGCACGGGTTCTTGCTGAATTTGAAAAGGAGTTGTAGTTCAGTAGCCTACGGGTATTTCTGTTTGCTTGCAAGCTGTAATCACTACCACTGTTGGCTTTGTTTAAGCACTCAACATATACGTCCCCTATCACCTAAACAGAAACAATAAGGTACCTCGAATAATCAAAACCTTGTACTGGCCACGTAAGGAGAATTTGTGTAAACCCTTCATCGCCTCTAGTAGTGTATGTGGTACCTCGGAGGAATGATCCGCGACCCACGAGTCCAGCAAGCACTATCTAGTTTCAGAAAAGCATTTGAACCTGGAGAGATGTCTGTTTCAGAGTTTTGCAGTCTCCGACGGATACGGCCATTATTAGAGTATCGGCAGAACACACCGTTGCCGCGAAGCGCGACCCGCTCGACGTCTTCCTGTTTCCAAGTTTTTCTTGTTTCTCTGCTGAAGCGAGAAGACCCGCGGAGCGCGGGCGGGGGGTAGGGGTCTGCGAGCTAGCTGCGTGGGGAGTTCTCAGGAGCAAAAGAGCTCTTCTTTCGAGTCCAAACTTGTGGCTCTGGATGTGATGGCACATCGCCATGCTTTAGAAGAAAACGACCTTCGCATTACTCGTAAACAGGGCTTCCGCGACGAACAGGAGACAAGCTGGAGTCGTCACTTGTGCGTCTTCGCCGTTCGGGTTTGGAAGGACTGCGGTCATAGCCCCTGGGTGAGGGTCTGCAGACAAGAAAGGGAAAACTCGGAAGAATCCGTGTAGTGGTTTTCTGATTGTGATTTCGTAGGAGTGTTCCTTAGAAACGTCCACTCGGAAGGCGACAACCAAGCTGAATATCGTGATGTCTGTACAGCTTCTAGATGGTGTCTTGATACTCACTGGTATCTATTTCAGTCGTGTTACTGCTGGTTTTCCGTGGGATTCTTTACCCACGGCATGCGCAGCTCTCGAGCAATATACTTGCCAGTGTGAACGCTATCAAATGCACCGGATGTTCTAAACTGTTGCCAAACTCTCGAGTGAAATCTGCACTTCTTTGGAGTGTCGGAGTCAGGGACAATGGTGGGTCCGAAAAACGTGGAAATCCACCTCTGCAAGGTGTGACGGGGAACTCAGATCGAGGAAAGGCACCTACAACGGCGTATCGACACCGGCAAAAACCATTCGCCACTCGTAAAGGAAAAGAGGAAAAAGTAGGCATCCCCCTTCAATCGACAAGTAGTGACCGGCGAGCAAGTCTTACATCCCGCGTCCACGACTTCAATAAAGACCCAAGTACACCTATTGATTGCCGAACTTCACTTCAGTTCACATTTTGCGTTCTGAAAACTGCATTTCCCTCCTCTTTTTCGAATCCCACGGCTGCAGTGATTTGCTGTTCCTCAACTGAATAAAAACCGAATTAATTTAGCTTAAGAAACAAGAAGACAGCCACAATTGTGCGATCGAGAAGCACGGGCAGATGATGCTTCGCTTCGCAGCGAAGCAGAAAAGAAGCCACCGCATGCATCGACAGTAAGATCGCATGCTTATTTAAAAATTGAGGTGATCTTGTTAACATGGGCGAATAGTCGCCACTTGACCGTGAACGCATACACCGGCGCACAGATACACATTTCCTGTACTCATCCAGACATGCATATGTCTATCTATCTATATACAGACATAGATATTCACAGAGAGAGATGCGTTCACGGACAGGTGCCTCTCTACCTATTTATAGAGGATGTAAACAGATAAAGATTTGACTCACCTGTACCGCGAGAGTTCTTCTTTGAGTTCTTCCACTTCTTTCATCGAAGGTGGAACGTAGACACCCTGTTAAAGACGCACCCACGCGAACTTTTACACGGCATTTCGAGCTTTGACGGTTTTCTCAGACACAACAGAGACATACATGATCGCCTTCGGGATCGTCGTCTCCAGCACACGAGGCGACTCTAAACTTATCCGCATTCATCTAATATCCGTTCACGCTGCAAATCACCTATACATATGGATATGCACCTGCACATATATATATATATATATATATATATATATATCTGTATAAATATATCTGTATAAATATATCTGTATAAATATATCTGTATAAATATATCTGTATAAATATATCTGTATAAAACTATATGTGATAATGGACGTATCTGAATATCTACAGATGTGAACCCTTACACTCAGGAGCAGCCAGGTGTATTTTGATGACCACACCTGTTCACACTCGAGTTCTGGACAAACTCGGGAACCAGCCCTCACGGGCAGCTATATACATAATCATATATATATATATATATATATATGTATACATTTGTATACATTTGTATACATATATATACACATATACATATATACATATACATACATATCACATATTAACCTCGCCATGATTGATCGCTGTATTCGCGAAAATGCATGTCCATCTACATGATTGTTTGCTGTTTTCGCTAGGTTTCCTTTTTCCTCTGTCCAGGAAGACGGGTCTCCCTGTCTGTGCATCTGAATCGCTTGGTTCTCCTCCGAATTGTGAAGAATGTTTCTAAGAACCTTCGAAGAAGAGACGCTTTCCTTAGATGCGATTCTTTCCTCGAGAAAACGAGCCTCACCCCTGCGAGGGAACGCCACTGGCCTTTGCGTGTGTTCCAGACGGTCGGGGGTCGAACGCGCTGCGGCGACGGACTTCTTTCATGGAACCTAAGAAGAACAGCCGCAAACAGGAAAGGATATCCGCGAACGCTGAGGTGCATGCGCAGGTGAGGCCAGGGGTCTGTTGGACCCAGAGACGTCCAGGCTTTCCGTTTCCTTCGCCCTACAGACGTCAATATGACCAATATAGATCGGTACGATCGAGTCGCAGAGCCTCTGTACAGCGCCGGCACGAGGAAGAAGCTGCGGAGTCCGACTTGGGCGCGGATTTAAACGGCTGTCGGCCTCCACTTAGACTGCGGAGCGCGGATGGTCTCGAGACAAATCAGCCGAGTCAAGTATCTTTTCTCGAGGAAAGGCAATTTGACTCCCGACTCCGTTTTTAGCATCTTTCAATCAAGACGTTACATTCACGAAAAGAGAGCGAGAAAGGAGAGATAGGCTCCGTCGAAGTGGGTGTTTCGAGGCCAAGGAACAGTGCAACGTAATGCTATTTGGAGAGAACCGTAGAAAAAACCGATCTCGTTCGTCAACGACAACAGCGCGTTGTAGACTAAGTCTTGTACAGAATGAGGAAACGCCTTGTGACTGGTAAAACGAAACAAAGACTCTCTCACCGGTCATGGCGCCACTGATCGCGATGAGCCTCTTTGCCGGCATGGTGGCGTCGACCGCGGCGTGTATCAGAGGCTTCTCTCCGTCGCCTGACTCACATTGCATGCACAGGAAAAGACTCGAGAGCGACTGCAGGGAAAGGGAGGAGACGCGAAAAGAGATAACAGAATGCAGAGCAGCAAACGCCGAGGAAAACGAGAGAGAGAATGAGGGAGGGTGACGTAGAAAGAAGTAGAGCGAATGCGAAACACTGAAGGCGACAGAGAGAGAGAAGAAGGAAGAGAACGACCACCGGAGAAGACGATAGAGACCGTTGCGACAACGAAGCAGAGGAACAGAAAATCCTTGAAAACAGGATGGAAAACAAATAAAGGTGCCGACCGCAGCGAGTTGCCTCTCCCCGAGGTTGCATGTATGCGTAAGGACGCCTGCGTGTAGAACAACGGAACACTATCTTAGACTGGAGCTCTGAGTATCCGAATTTGAAGTCATCAACGACTCAAGACTCAAAGCGTAGTCTCTCGACCTATGATTCTGTAGGCTCGAAGTGAGGCCCTCTGCATTAGCGTAAGCAATACTATTCGACGCGCAGCATAAACCTTCTACGGCAGACCATTGCCTATGCTGAAGCAAGTGCATTTCGACCTTCTGAAAGAGCGCAAAGTGACTGGCGAAGATTGAAAGAGCGACGAGACTTGCGCAAGCAATTGAAAAACGAAGAAAGAAAGAAGGGAAGGACAAATCAGAAAACAAAACAAATACCTTTTCAGCTCCTGATAGCTCTCGCGATCGTAGGCAGCGAAGAGTGGGTTCCGCGGGGCTGGCGGCGGGAGGCTGGGGGACCTGAGAGAGGAGGATCCCGAGGAGAAGCGAAAACACAGAAGACGAAAAAGAGACTGAAGTGTACGTCAACATGCGCACTTGAAACGCAAACTCTCCGCCTGCAGAAACCATCTTGGAGTCTTTGTCCCCAGGAGAGGCTTAGAAGGAAAGAACATGAGACAGCTGGAAGCGACGTAGACAGCGGGGCGACGAAGAGATGCCTGCATCTCTGTGAAGACAAACCACCTAGGCAGCTCGTTGAGAGAGGGGGGACTAAGGCATCGTGTCGAGGCGTTCCACCTCATTTTAGAGAGACGTTTTCTCCCAAGGACGACTGACATGAAACAGGCGCGTACCAAGGATTGCCGGCCCAAAGTGCATAAAATGGAATATAGTTGACCCACAAATCGGCATCTCTGAGAGTGCGACTCGGACGACGACTCTGAACGCCCTCGCTGGCATCCCTCTTCTAAGAACTGTTGTCCCCGACCGCACTGAGAGAAAAGATCTAGACGAGCGAGCAGCCTAATCGCTGGAGAGAGTGCGTCGCGACAACCGACGCAGCAAGGGCAGCGAAGATGAGTCGAAAAAAGCGCATCGAACTGTAGACGAAGAGCAGACTCGAGGTGCACCGCTCAAAGAGAATCTCGATTTGTCCCGATCGCCTCCGCCACAGCCTCACCTCTCTCTTCGCTTGCTGCTCGCCCCTGTCTCTTCAGATTCAGAGCTCGCATCTGCCTCTGAATGAGGCGCTGGACTGAGGGAATCAGGAGAGCTCTCGACGCTCCGCATGCGTCCTCGCGACCTCTTGTGCGGCGAGTGGCTGCGCGGCCTTCCAGTCGAAGAAGGGGAGAGAACAGTCGCTTTGTCTCCGCTGGCCGGTCGCGCCTTCTTCTCCGTTGCTCGGCGACCGCGACTCCGCCTCCACGGATCCGTCTGCTTCTCTTCTTCGCTGCTGTCGCTGTCGACTGAATACACTCTGCCGGCGGACTGAGACGTACTCCGCGACCTCCTTGCTCGTCCTCGGCGGCTTTCATGAGAGTCAGGTCTTCCGCCTCGGCTTTCATGTCGACCAAGCCTGCGCTCCTCGCTCGGATTCTCTCGCCGTCTAAATCGCCTGCCCTCCCTAAGGTCGGCTTGCTGTCTGCTCGCTCCTCCAACGTCGCTGTCGGAACTTGCGTCTCCTATCAGATCGTCTCCTCGCTCTCCCTTCGCACTGCCAGAGAGACAGCGTCGTCTGCGAGGAGCCTTTCGCCTCTCTTCGTCCTTGAATCGGGATCGTCTGTCCTCCTCTCCTTCTTCAATGCTGGCTGAAGAGTTTCCTCGTCCGGAAGCGCGCAGACGCAGGCGTCCTGTTCCTCCCCTGAGGCCCCCATCATGAGTCCAGACAGGCTGCGAGAGCGGCGCAGAGTCTCTGCGCACCCGCGGAAAACCAGCGGGATGCGCAGCAGAGGCAGAAGAAGAATCGAACGACGAAGAAGAAGACGAAGAATGGCGGGAGGAGGAGGAAGAAGAGGAAGAAGAGCGAGAAAACGACGAAGGGGAAAGCGCTGGTGGCCGTATGGCGCGTTCCTTTGGCAGGCAAGAGCGGACGAAACGCAGGTATGACGGCCGCTGCATGCCTCGCTCTTTCACAGGAGAGTCACGAGAGGACGAAGGACGAGGAGACCCGTTGTTCTCTCGATTCGCTCCTCTCTCGACAGGGAAGGAACTGAGAGAGGCTTCGAACTCCATCTTCAGACGAAGAAGGCGAGAAACGTCTCTCGGAAAACGAGCACAGACAAGCAAGCAGCTGCCGTTCAGCTTGGAGTATCGCTTCGTCTCTTGTTCCCTCGCCTTCCAGCTCTCTGCGCCGCTGCCCAGTTCACAGACGCGCCATGTCTCCCCTCCACCACAACTTGCTCTTTCACAGAGAGAAACGAACTCGAAAAAGCGTCACATGAGATACATACAGACACAGCTACACATACGTATATATATATATATATATATATATATATATAAAGAGAGAGGGAGGTAACTGTCTTGGTGCAGAGATACAAAGATCAGTATAGATCGGTTTCTAGAGCTAAAGAGCTTGGCAGATATGTGCGTCTGTTTGCGAGGGCGAGTGAGCACCCTTCTCGGGTATTCCCTTGAAGACAGGTGCCGCTCTTCCGACGTTTTGGCGGAGAAGTTGCCATGGAAAGCTGGAGAGGAGACGGCGAGGAGAGTGAGGACGAAGCCAGCGCTGCTGGTGGAGGCTGTCAAGCAGAAAACCGGCAGGCGAGCAGGCTCCTGGTCTCCCGCGGCTTCACCTGACGCGCGAGGTCCAGGCGTGGACAGCGGGGGAGAGAAGGCGGCGAGCTGCGACTCCGAGCCGGCGAAGAAAAGAAGGAGCCGACTTAAGTGGAGGATCCTCCCGAGACGAAGAACCCTGCAAGAGAGAGAGGAAGGAAGAAAAGACGAAGATCGCAGAGAGCGAAAGCGACAAGGGAGAAGAGGAGACAAGGAAAAACCTTGTCTCTTTCCTCTGTGATACGAGCATCAACTCAGCCGCTGAATTCGCGACCGCGTGCATGCACGAAAAAAATGTGCTCATGCAACAGAGAGAGGCATCGTGAAAAGAAGAAGAAACCTTCGTCGTTCTCGGCCTGTGATTGGGTTTGATTCTCTTCGGCTTTTAGTTGCTGCGTCTTGGGCGTTTAACGGACTAAAAGGCGGAGGTCTGTCGACCTGCATGCCCGAGGAAAGCTCTCGGCCTCTGCGGCCTCTCTCCAGTTCCGCAAGTCTAAGCTCGAAGGACTTTTTGTGACAAATGCGTCGCTCCCTGTTGATGCTACGGTAGCACACTGAATCCTGAAATTATCGGAATTGTGTATAAGCAGTCCGCGAATGCTGCAAAAGGCTTATGGAAGTCCCCAGCGACGCCCTTTCCCAAATTCGTTTCTCTCGATTCGTGTCTCCTTCCCCATCGTCCTTTTCTCTCTTTCTTTCTTTTTTTCTTCCTTTCTTTCTTTTTGTCTCCATCGTCGTCGCTTCTCCTTCGCGCTGTCTCTGTCTCTTTGCAGTTTCTGTTCTCTTCTACGTCGCTTCGCCTTTTCCTTCGTCTCGCTCTCTCGGCTGCTGCGCGTCGTTGGCTGTGTACAGCTCGTCTACTGGGAGTCGGTCGGAAGCAGGCAGATGCCGATTCAGAGGTGCAGACTCGAAATGCGTTGCCCTTGTCGGCGACGTCCCTTGCCTCGTCTCGCGCGCGTTGCCGCGAGCAGCGAGAACAGACCGGCTGCTGCATGCGGAGAAAAGCGAAGAAATCTATACTCGCCGAAAAGGGGAAAGCCGCGCCTGTCAGTGGACTTCGTCCATTGGTAAGCAAGCGCGCGTTTTTCGGTCTCCACCACGACAACTTCTCTGCGCGCTTTGCAAGGGAGTTTTTCATCCTCATCTTCCTTCTTTTTAAACGCTGGAGACAGGTGGATCGTCCTTCCTCCCGCGTCTTCCTTCTCGGAGGCTCTCTCCGGCCTATTTTCTTCTGTCTCCTTTCTCACCACCATGAACTCGCTTCCCTCCGCTCTCGCGTTCGGTGTGATTCTCTCTCTCGCGATTCCTGTAGTGTCTGTCGCCTGTCTCGATCCCCTCCTGCTTTCTCCGTTTTTCCTCTTCTGCCTCTCTTGGACCGCCGTCCTCTGCTTCCTCGCAGCAGCTGTCCTCGCGGTGCTCTCGCTCGTGCTCCCGTACTCGTTGGGGGCGCTCGCGGCCCATGGAAAAGTTCGTCTTTCTCTGTCGTCCACTGGGTCAGGAACGGAAGCTCGGGTGACGGAGAAATGCTCGCAGTCCCTGGCCCAGTTGCCTCTGCAACGCGACGCGAGGACGAGGCCGGAGAACGCGAAAGACGAACAGAGGCGGTGGGGGTTGCAGCGAGAGAGGAACGACGCATGTGGAGACAGAGAGGAAGCCAGGAGAGAGGTTGGAGAGGAGGAGGAGGCGGAGGGTCAGGCTGCATGCAGGGACAAGGCGCCACAGCGAGAGCCGCGATCCGAAGCTGCAGGTGGAGAAGAGAGTGAAGCGGAGGCAACTGGGGCATCACAGGTTGCAGTCGAGGACCAGCAGGAGAGAGAGACCAAGGCATCCATTGTCCGGAACTGCGCCGACGGAATGCTGAAAGCTCTCGCCGTCCCCGTACAGAAGAGCCTGTTCTTGCACTTTTACCTTCTGGGCGCTGGTCTGTCGCTCGCGATGGCTCTGTTGCTCTCGCTGGCCCTGCGACGCTGTCGCCTGTCTCTCCCCGAGAAAAACGATACACCTGTCTCCGCTCTGCTCTCGAACGCGTCGCCGGACAGCATCCCACAAGGACCTTCGTCGAACGGCCAGCGGGGGAAGTCAGATCTGGGGAGGCTTGTGAACGAGGCAGCAGGTAAGAGACAAGAATCAGGTACTGCGATCAAGAAGAGAGAAAAGGCGGCGGAAGCGGCGGAAGCGGCGAAAGCAGATGAACGAAGGAAGAACAAAGAAATGAAACAAAGGAGGAAAGGTGACGAAAGAAAGAAGAACAAGGAGGAAGCTGGACGCAGAGGAAGCAGAAAAGGAGAACGTGGAACAGATGCGGGCAGAGGCAAAGAAGACATGAAGAAGGCAGATCAGAGAAATGGGAGCAGCGGTTGCAGGGAGGCGACCCAAGGTGAAAGGAGTAATAGTAACAGGTCGGAAGACAAGACAGGAGAAGAGATGAAGCAGAAGAAGCGCGAGAAGCAAGAGCGAAAGGCAGATAAAAGAAGAACGAGAAGCTCACGAGGAAGGGAGAGCTACGAGAAAGGAAGGAAGAGGAAATATTATCTTGAAAGGACGAGACAGGGTCGTGCAGGAGCTAGGCCGCTTCATTCAGAAAGGAACGTTGAACAGGCCTGGAGGTATCCAGCAGCCTCGCCGTTCTCTGGAGAGACTGAAGAAGACTCTGCGGTGTCTCTGCATGCAGCGGGTATGGCGACGGACGCCGACTTGCTTCTGCCGCTTTTGCTTTTCTTTCTCCACTGCCTCCGAAGACTCCTGGAACAGCTGTTCGTCGTGCGAACGCATGCAACGGCATCACAGATGAGCCTCGCCGCCTACCTTCTCGGCTTAAGGCAAGCGACCCTGCGCGAAAAGGAAGAAGAGAAGAAGGGAAGAGAGGAGAGCGAAAGAAAAGATGATGGGAGAGAAGCCAAGAGCGGTGAAGAACAGAAGAACGCGAAATAGCAGAGGAAAGCGAAAGACATGTCGAACTCCGACAGACGCGTGCCTTTGTCGGCACTGCGGGGACCCCAGCCGTGATTCCGAGACGGTGCGATTGTCGACATCTATCTGAGTGAATCTTGAAGTTTCGGCATCTTTATATCGATATCAACGGCCATCGATACCTGTGTGCATCTGTTTATCTCTGTGTCGGTCTATGGACAGGTGCATGGAGTTATACATGTTTCCATGCGCTTGTCTGTCTCTGTGACGACCTCTGAACGTCTAGGGAGAACTCGAGAGTAAACGAGGAGGTGCGAAAGGAACGCAGCGCCCGTCAAAACGAGGGCCAGCAGGCGACAGCCGGAAAGCGGAAAGAGAAAAAAGCTCGATAAACGAAACAGGACGTACAAAAACAAAACCGTGATTCGTGACTTCAACCTCCTTGTATCCATACCGTCTATCATCTTACGCACATACATAAATGCATATATATATATATATATATATATATATATAAATACATATTTATATGCATATGCGCATCTGTAGAGTATACACTTGCAATACAAATACATGCATGTGTACGATGAATTGACTGCGAGAAAAGAAGGTTTCTTGTCGCGTATTGCCGATCGTTCACTTTGCGGCAGAATGGATCTCACTGTATGAGTGAACCGAGAGATGCAGTGACAGACAGTTTCTTTCTCGACGGATTGAGAATCTCGCTGCTCTTCTCTCTCGTGGATCTGTTTTACCTTCTCTTCAGCTTCTACGTCGGAACTCCTCTGTCGCTTTTGCTTGGAAGTCTCGGCAGCTTTCTCTCCTCTCAGCCTTTGCCGTCTTGCTCGGCGAACGCGTTTCCTCTGTCGCTCGAAGCGTCTCCTGCTCTCTTTGCTGCTTCGATCCAACATGTCGGCGAGGCTCTCGTAGCGCGTGCGACCTCTCCTCCAGGGTCGGTCGGCATGACATTCGCAGCGTTTCTCCTCGTCAACTGCATGCAGGTGGGTGCCGAGTTTCGCGCCTCTGACGGCGTCGGAGCTTCGCGGAGTCAACAAAGTGAAAAAAACAAAGACGAGAGACAACAGTGCAGTGCTGAAGGTGGACGGAGACATGCAGTCCTCTGTGGAAGAGAGACAAGTCACAAAAAAACAAGGCACGGCTTATAGAAGGAGACAGCGGCGAATCTTGTGTTCGGTCCCTAGTACTGCTTCTCAGACTCTGACGCTCGTCGCATCCATGCACGTTTCTTTTCTATAACTCGGCCGCTTCGGGTACCTCTCCGTCGCTTTCGCTCTGTCGTTCTGCTTCTCTCAGGCGCTCTCTGCGTCCCTCTCCCTCTTTCGTTCTCTCTGGGCCTTGCGTCTCTCTGTCTGCGCCTCTTAGCGCTCTCCCTGTGTCTCCTCCACTTCTTTCAAATCCTCCGCACCAATCTTTGTGTCGCCTTCTCTCGCTCCCGCTGCCTCCCTCACTCCACGTCTCTCTGGGGGTTACTGCCTTTTCTCCCCAACTCGATCTCCCTGTCTCTCTAGCTCTTTCTCGATCTTCCTCGCTCTCTCTTTCTCTCTCTGTGTCATGACCTTTCCATGTTGCTCTGGATCGCTTCGTCTCTCTCTCCCTGCTCCTGTGTCTCTCTTTTGCCTCCTCTCCGTGCTCCGTTCCTCCTGCGCTTGCGTTGATTGACGATCTCTTCATCCGCTCGTCCCCGGCAACTGGATGCGTTGTTGCCTGTCTCCACCCGCCTTTCTTCCGCCTTGTCTGCTCTCTGCAGCTTCACAGTCACATGCTCCTCGCTCGCCTTCGTCCTGCGGATTCTGCAGAAGGCCGAGAGAGATTTCTGGATTCGTCCGCGTCCAAGACGATCCACCCAAGTCTCAGAGACGCGTCGGGAGCCTACAGCATTCCTCGGGGCGGGTGTTTCGCCTTCGTTTCCTGTCCCCACTACTTGGCAGAAATTCTCATCTACCTTTGCCTTTGTCTGCTCTTACCTTCGCCACCTACGTGAGGCAGTTGTGTTCCACAGAAATGCATTTCCTGACTGGTGCATGCACGTTCTAGTTTCGTCAACGCACAAAATACTTACGTATATGTATACCTATGTATACTTACATATATATATATATATATACATATATATATACATATATATATATATATATGTACATCTACACATATAGATTTATATGTGTATATGGTCAAGGGCGTAGAGAGCTGAATTTATGTCTGCAGAGATGTTTTTCTCTATTGTTGGTTGTGCCGAGAGGGCTACCATGAGGGGCCTCTATGTGTATATATTCTATAAATGTATCTCTGTATTTTAATGCTTGTTTTCATAGCGGCGAATGCGCGGAAGCATTATTGCATCTGTTGACTGTTGTACTTCAGTTGTTTGACGTGATACAGATTCGCGATGTTTGCGTTCTTTCTGTAACTTTATGAATTTCTCTTTTTCTTCGCTTTGCCTCCAGCATCGCCTGCTTGTCTTTTGTTGTCGCAACAATGACTGTGAACGGTACGCTCTTGCTCTCGCATCTCAGTCGCCGATGCTTGACTCAAAGGGATCGGCTCAATTTTCGGCTCCTACTCCGTCAATATTTCGCCACTGGCGCTGCGTACTCTTGGATAGAAGCATTGCCTTCAGACCCGAGAAGGCGTTGGTATACAACACGATAGTCACATTTATACTTTTATATGCATGTGTGTGTATATTTTCATGTATACAAATATTTACATATTTCTCTCATAAGCATACATGCATATATATATATATATATATATATATATATATGTATTCAGACGTATTTATACAGAGGTCGGCATTTACATATGTATGTATACGTATACAAACAAAAGCATGAATAGGCTTGTAAAGGAAAGTGAGAGAGACATAGCGAATGCACAGGAACGCTGCCGACCTTTTTCGTCGGATGACGCCTGCAGGCTGTTCGTCAGTACATGTTGATTTCCACATGCAGGTATGTGGCGGTGTCGCGCTTCTCATGTCTTGTCTCTTCCTCTCGGACAACATATTATCAATCGAAAAAATGCATGCATGTCTGTGTAAATCCGATTCATGTGTAGCGTTCCGGTTTTTCGTTTTTCCCTGCGTTTCGATTTCCTTCGCAGCTTCAAAAACGCATACATGGTATCGGCGAACGTTCGGTGACGCATATCCTCAGTACGTCTTTCCTCTTTGACTAATGGAGCCTTTGAACTTGCTCGAATTTTTATCCTTCGCACTTATATATATTTTTAAGCTTACATTTTTGCATTTATATTCTTTCTAAATACACATTTATATATATGTAATGTTGTGCCGGTGCATTTCCGGATGCATGTATGAGTGACTATCAGGCAGTGTGTCGAGTCCTACTTCTAGTCCGGCGCTAACTGCACAAACTTCTTTCACGAACATATTGCCTGTATCGTTGAATTTGTCTTTCTCAGATATGCGCGACAATTCTCTCTAGCTGTTCTCATGCATGTATATATTAAAACTAGTACATCTTTATTTAATGTAATCGTCTTGATCTATACGCATAATTGTATGTATATATATATATATATATATATATATATATATATGTATTTATCGTACAAATAGGCGCCTGCAGGTAGCTACGTTTGTCCATCGGCCCGGGAGTGCCTTGCAGTGTGAGGGCGGAGTTCATCTTCTGGATCTGCATGCATCTGTTTTCATCTTCCTCGAGAACGTGTGTGCTATTTGTCTTCTCGAATTAAAAACAGGTTTCACTCCAGCAGGTCGTTTTTGTCATTTCTTTGCATTTCCAGGAATCGCCGCGCGCTCCTGCCGCTCGTCTACTGAGAAAGGGCGTTCATGGAGAGCATACAAAGCACAAAAGTTTTCTTCGCTCTCGAGCGTCCGTACAAGGACGCGTCTATTTGCTTTCGTTTTCCGTCTCGGTCACGTCTGTCCGAGTTCACTTGGAGAAAATTCAGAGAGCCCATTTTTTTCGTCGATTCAGAAAACTAAATACATGCATATAAACAAGCGCGTATAAACGCGTAGACTTCCGCATGTTTACTGGGAGCTTGCACTGTGCCCTAAACTGTATGTCCAAAACGCGTTTCAGGACGTATACACATAGATATATATATATATATATATATATACAGATCTATAGGTGACTGTGCATGGGAATGCATGAGGAAGCGCCTATTTAAAATGAGGTGCATGCGCCGGGTCCTGAGTTTTCACCAGGTTTTCGTAGCCAAAGAGCATGAAGGGCAGTTTGTTTACATATAAAGTGTTTATCTGTGGCAGTCATATCAGTCTTGAGCTTCTGTTAAAAATAAAGCCATCTGTTTGTGAAGTGTATATGTGTAAACTGAATGCAGGGGGGGACAATCACCCATCATATCTATTTATATGTATATATGCTTATAAATACAAGCATATATATATATATATATATATATATATATTGGTTGGTTGATTCAGTGACAGAACCTGGCTGCAGATACGGTGGACGAATGCTTCTCCTGTGCCGTAAAACGCACTCGACCCGGAACCTGTTGAAAATTAATTTTTCAAGAATGCATGCATGCAAGCATGCCTACACTCGAGTGCACCCCGAGAGAAAAATTACCTAAATATTACTATGTGTAGAGGGAGACACAAACATATGTTTTCAAGAATACTGTACGTACAAATGTTTATATAAATATGTATAATTCTACGAAGACAGAAACATATCTGTGTATCTACAGCATGTCTGTATATACTTTGATATATGATTATATCCTTAGACATACACTGATGGATGTATAGGACGGAATCTCCTGTATACATCTGAGAGGGATAACGATGCGCGTCGAAAACCAAGAGAGCGGGGCATCCCCAAAACTCAGGTGAAGCGTTCGTTCAGAGAAGCGGAACCTTTGGATTCTCAATCTCAAATTCTCGATCCTGAAACGCCGACGCATGTGAAGGGACTCTGTTGCTCTTCAACGTAACTAGTTAAACTGTGGCGTTCTGAATTGTTCGTGCACATAGAATCACATATGTATCAACTAATACTGTCGAATATATATCTAGCTATCTATATATATATATATATATATGTACATCTATAGCTCTCTGTTGATAAATAGAGATACGAAAAATACAGTGAAGTACGCAGATACAAATATAGACATAGTAAAATTTGAGTAAACATAGACAGTAGTGGCGTATGATAGACATCTGTAGATGGGGAGAAAGGCAAAGACAGAGCGGAAGGCAGGTGGACGGATGAGGTATCTGAACCGTGTCTTTCTTCGTTCTCGAAAAGGCTGTGGAGACATCTCGAGAGCTCGAGGCGCCGAGGAGAATAACGATGTTTACAAGAAAGGGAAAAAGAGTTCTCAGCAAACGCCAAGCGCCAGTCGCTTTTCTCCAGTCCGCAGGAGACGGAAATTGACAAGACTGCGAGTGAGGGGAAAAGGCGCGAGAACATCTCTTGACAAATCTCGAAGTCGCTAACGCCCTTCGCGTCGCGCATGTCGAGGTCACAGGTTCGAATCTTTGCACCGTGGCTGGCTGATCGCACAGAATTCCTCTTCTCTTTGTTTTCTGTGCGACCCATGTCTCCACTCGATTCTCCCTCTTTCGTCATTGGACATTCCGAGTTGTCTTCAAATGTTTTCCATGACAGAAGAGACGAGATGCAACAGCGTTTCGTCTGTAGGATCCGCGTCTGAGTCTGCGCCCTGTTCCCCTCTTCGATCCGCGAGGGAACGGTGATCTTCTCTGTCGCTTTTGGAATCTTCTGCGCCTTCCCCTCCGTTTCTGCTTCGGCAAGCGAAAGTGTCAAAGGCGACGCGACAGGGGGAGAACGTTCGTTTTTCCGACGATGAGTTTGGATGCGACTCTGCGCTCTCAGAGAGCCGCGAGCGCCAGACACGAAGAGCCGCACAGAGAGTCGGCTTCTGCATCTTCTGAGCGCCGCCTGCGACGCGTCGATCGACACAGACGGTGGCCAGCAACAGCTCCAAGAGGGAACGAAGTCCTGCGCGCCAGAAGAGGAAATCTTCTTTCTCTCTCTTCTCCTTTCTCAGTCCTTCTCGCCCTGCTTGCGAAGCATGCAGATATGCAGTTCCACCCTCAAAGAAAAGTCGCCTCTGCTCTCTTCTGCTTCCCTTGTGTTCACCTTCTTCTTCTCCTCTCTCGCGTTCTCGCTCTTTCTCTTGGTCCAGCAACGCCGGGGAGAAGCGGTGCGACAAAAGGAACGCGGGGACAGTGAGGAAGGCTTTGGACGAAAGAAGAAGAAGCCGCGCAGACTTGCTGAGCGGCGAGGCGAAGGCAGCCGCAAAGGAGCCTCCGCCGACGCATGCAGCGAGGAAGGCGAGCAGGGCCGCGAGCGAAGCGAAGGAGAGCGAGGGAACGAGGAGCGCGCTCGCGAGCAGGTCGATGGTTTCGCGGATCTCCGCCTGCGTTGCGTAGTGACCCTTCGTGGCGAAGTCGAGTCGAGGCGACTGCATGCATCTGCTTGGCCATCCAGAGAGATCCCCCTGGCCCTGTGGATCCCGTACGACCTCGGCGAACACCGGGCCTCGGTCTCCACCGATGGAAAGGAGCGGAGACGCTGCAAACAGACACGAGAGGCTTCGGCAGTCCTCCGCGACGCCCCCCACCCCACAAATCGCTCGGAGACAGTGGAGACACCCCACGAGTCGGGCCTCAAACGCGGCGGTCGGCTCGGCGTGAGGGGCCGCGAGCCGAGGCGAGGAAGCCCCCGAGGCTCCCGCGGACGCGAGCGAAGAAACGCGAGGAGAGCGAGAATGGGCAGAAGCCGAGGCGTGGAGAGAACTCTGCTGGGGGAGAGCCGCGCGGACCTCGTGGACGAAGGCAGAAAGCAGAGCCTTAACGTGAGTGGCGAGCTGCGCAGCGAAGCCGAGGAGTTCCGTGCGTTTCTCACTCTTTGCCGAGACGCTGGCCGCGACGAGAAAGAAAAGAGTCGCAAGCGCGTCAGCGGGAAGCGGGGAGCCTGCGCGAGAGACACACAGGCCTCGCCTCTCTCCAGAGCCGTAACATCTGGAAGACGAAGAAGGGAGGAACAGAGCGTCGCGTCTCTCCAAAGCATCGAGCGACGCAGCGAGCAATGCGTCCAGAAGACCAGACTCATTCAGACGGCAGCGAAGAAGAACGTCTGGGGAGACGCCTGAGGAAGGCGCGGAGGACGAGAAGCTCGGCACAGGCGGACACGGCAGAGAGAAAAAGTCCGGAGAGGAAGACAGGGACTGGGGCCCAAGGAGACACCGCTGAAGAAAAACGAGCACCTGATGATGAGACAGGGGCACAGAGAAACAAGTGGAGACGCAGCGTTGCCGCCGGAGAAACAGCCAGGGAAGACCCACCCAATAGGAAGGAGAGAGCGGATGGAAAAAGTCGCGAGGAAAAGGAGTCAACGCGATCGAGGAAAGAACGAAGAACAGCGACACTGTCCCCACCAATACAGCATGGAACACACACCCAGAAAACAACTTCCCTTATGCATGAAGACTGTCTTCATTGACAACGACATAAATAATATATGTTTTCTTGTCCGCCGCCTATACGTGCGTCTATGTCCTCTTGTCTGCCTCTCTACATGCATGCATATACATATACATATATATATATATATACATATATATATATATATATTTATATCTAGGTGAACTTGTGTGATGGAGGGATTGAGATGCGCGAATGTAGATATGTGGGTTGTCTGTCCTTGTGTGACGAAGTCCGATGAGCATCGTTTCTGGCTTGTTTCCTAGCGGGAGCTGTCGGGAGCCTTACAACGCGCCTTAGATGGTCCTGGGTGGCAGCCAGCCGCCAGAGCGACTTGAGAGCTGCGATGGCGACGCCGAACGGGGCCGCGTCGCGTTCTCTCACTGCCTCTCTTAAGCCATTTTCCTTCTTTTTCCGTCCTTCGCTGGTGCAGACGAGGGCAAGAAGGAGGAGCAGGCGCGACAGCCTGCGTTCGACCAACTCCCCACAACTCGCTGAGCTCGTGATGTGCCTTCGAGTCGAGGAGACTGTCTCCTCGCGAGGCTCGCCGCGCCGCGCTTCCACAGAGGCCCGCGGCGGCGCCAGAGGAGCTCGAAGAAGAGAAGCTGCAAACCATTCTTCCAAGCCGGACCTTAGGCTTGATGTCTGCGGCGGTCTCTGTCGCGCAAGAAGCCGCTCCGACGCGTCGAAGTTGATGACCGCACGGGCTGTGGAACCGTGAGCGAGAAGCTCGATTTCTGCGAGGATTTGCATTGGCAGAAGGTGTCTCTGTTCGCGAGAGGAAAGCGTCTGTGCTGTCTCCTCGCCTCGCCGAGTCCCCGACGCGACGCACGCAGTCGCTGAGAAAACGGGGGAAGCCAAGGGAGTCCCGGCCTCCGTTTTCCTCTTTGCTCTCTCCTCAAAGGCCGGGAGGGGCAGACGCCAGGCGACAGCGAAGGCGACCGCCGGAGAGAAGAAGAAGAAGAGCGCAGTCGCCTCAAACAAGAGGTCTTCCAGCCTCTGGACTTCAAAATCTTCCTCACAGACTTCAAAGCAAAGCCGTTGCGTCTTCGTGTCTCCCTCGCAGAAACTGCGCCTCCGATTCACACCCCCTTTCGCGTCGGATGCAAGCGACAAAGAGTTGTTCTTTCTCCCTTCCAGTCGCCTGTCACCCTCTCCGGACAATGCCCGAGGAGACAGGGACGGTTTGGGCGACGAAAGGAAAGCAGCCGAGCGCGGCCGCGGAGGAGTGGAGACAGCGGAAGTTGCCCGCTGCATGCGAGGGCTATGGAGGCGAGGCGAAGGAGAGATTCGTCTCTCTTTTCTCTCCTGTGTCGCCGTGAAGGCCGAGACGCGAGACAGAGACATCCCCTGTCTCCCGGAAGTCGCATGGCTGGCGCAGAGCTCCGAGGAAACTGACGTCCTCCCCCTCTCCCCACACACGAGCGGTGTCCACTTAGAAGACGGAAGGAGAGCGCGAGCACAGAGATCAGCTAGGGAGTGAGTGGAGAGATGGCAAACGAGGAGAACAGAGAGGCGGTAGAAGAGGGCCGTGCAGGTCCGCGAGGACGGCTGGGGAAGTGCATGCGACGTCGTAGTCGAAGAGCTGGAGGCGTCGTTCGAAAGAAAAAGAAGAAAAGTAATCAAAGCCACCACTGCGGAGAGAGCAGAAGGGGAGAGGACGCGGCCGAGCCCCAGATGGGGCGACCCTGAAGAGGACTGCGTGAGCGGTGTGAGAGGCGAGACGCCCGTCGGCGCGGAGGCAGGAGACGCCGGTCGTTCCTCCAGCGAGGATCCATCCTGAAGCGAAGAAGAAAGAAGGGACGACGTGGAAAATCCAACAAAACGACAAGTCCAGTGAATGACAACAAAGAAATGCCAAGAAAGAAAGCGCTGTCAGCGACGCGAAACAGATCGAAAAAAAAATGAACACGCAGCGCCTTACTCGCGGCCCATAACAAGCTCACTCTATGTACGCGTATAAAATATACATCAACGCATACATACACACATATAAATAAATATATATATATATATATATATATACAGTCAGTATGTATTAGCGCATATCGTATATATATATATATATGTATATACATATATATATATTTACATACAGACATATAGCGAATCCACTTGAAGCGAGAAAAACCAGCTTTACACTTGTTAACTACATGGCTCTACAGGGACCTCGAGAGAGACCGAGCTACAAGCAGACAAATGCAGATACTTAGAATATATACAGATGTATATACATATATATATATATATATATATATAGGCAGTATGTATGTACGTATGTGTTCGGCCTGACGTCACTCGCTTTGGCATCGGGTATTTTTCCGAGGCGATTTTTGTATTTTCGATGCTTACTTGGATGCAGAAGAGCAGAAACATCCAGAGGCCGTCGGCGGCCCAGAGGTTAATGCGCGCCGCGTCTCTGGCGAGGCGAGCAGCCGCGGGGTCGGGGGAGGGACGAGACCCGAGACAAGCCCTACGGGCGCCGAGGAGACACTTGTCCAGGAGTTGTGAAGCGGCGGCAGGAAGGTGCAAGCGCTCCCGCGGATAGAGGAGCCCAAGGAGCCTCAGAAGAAGCACAGAAGTCGCTTGCGACATCTGAAGCGCGGTCGATGCCCTAAGGCGCGTAGCGGCGTCGCAGAAGCAGGAAGCGACAAAGGAGACAGGAGACCCCTCCTGGTCCTTCGTTTCGGTGCTCGAGTCTCGTCTGCTTCCTCGGGAAGGCGGCAAACGAGCACAAACGCGACAAGGCCCCCACGGACTTCCGGACTCGCTTTCGAGCCTGAGCTCCGTTTTTCCAGTGCGGCCGCTCTCGGCCAGGTGGTGCCGGGAGCGCCGCAGCGCCCCACAGCAAGTCCGAGCGAGTACGGTGTCTCCGTTTCGAGACTCGCGGGCGTCTACCTGGCAACTGCGGACGCCCTCCCTCAAAACCGCTTCAACGAGAAGACGCACATGGGCAAGAAGAGGCGACTCCACGCAGACGACCGCGAAGGTCTCGGGGTCCAGTTCAGCGGCTCTGAGGGCTACAGCCAGCGACTCAAGGCCCACCGTGAGGGCGAGGGAAGAGTCGCGGCTGTCTCTGCACCTTTCTGCTGGGACGTCGCCTCTTCTTCTCGGCAGTTCGCCGTCCTGATGCCGATTCCTCAACTGCTTGCAAACATTCCCTTCTGCTCGTTCCTCACCTCGTTCTGGCTGGAGTCCCTGGGGCCGCCATTTCTCCAGGTCCCTGTCGTCGGGTGAATGGCGCGCCACCCGGGTCTGGAACGAAGCTCGAGAAGGGCGCTCTGTTTCGCTCTCGTCTCCGCCATTTGGATCGCACCCCGAGCCTAAAGTGGTGACCGAAAAGGAGTCTTGATGGAAGGCGGCCTCCTCAGGATTCAAAGCCGCGACGAGGCCACCCCACACACCCCACAAAGTCGCCGGGTGTCTCCTTGCGGGGCCCTCGCCGAGAGCGGGAGGCGGTGTCTCCTGCGCCCTACAGCGGTCGGCGGCGCGCGGCGAGGAGACACTGGCTCCCGGCAGAAGCTGCGCGAGACAGGGGGCGGGAGACAAAGAGAGGGCCAAGCGAAGGAGACGTACTCCTGCCAGCTGGGCCTCCAAGGGAGTTCGATGAGAGAGTTTGAGGCGGCGGGGAAACGGGGCAGGAACGACGAATGGAAGAAACCAGGGCAGGACATGTCCGAGAAAACGGGGACTGCAAAGCCAGCGGCAGATCGAGCGAAGACGAAATTCGAGACCTCGCCATGCGGCTTCTTCTTCGCTTCTGTCGTCAGGAAAAGTAGTTTCGAGAACGTTGTCTGTGTCGCATCGCCTGCTTGATGAAGCGTCGCTACTGGGAATAGGCAACGGCCGGGCGCCTCCCTGACCGCCTCTCGATGGAGGGCGCCGACCTCTCTCTCTCCCTCGAGAACTCTCGTCTTCAAGCCATGCGCTATCTCGTCTCCCGCCAAGGAGGCTCCAGGGGTCTCCGCCACCCGCCAGGAGCTGGTCGTCCGACAAAGCAACTGTCGCATGCAGTCGGAGATTCTCGTCTTCTGTGTGGCTTCCCGCACTGAGAGCGAGAGAACGGAAGGTCTCCAGAATCGTGCAGAGGAAGAAAGCAGCCGCGACCGACTCTGCGAGACACTCAGGGCACCGAGAACAAAAGCCAGCAGGCAGGGGCCTCCCTGGGCCTCGTGGGGCATCCCGCGGGTCACTTGGAGCCTGTTCGGACGCGTTGGACTCCAGGGCAAGAGTCGCCGCGGCCGCCGCATCCCCGCCAGCTCCTGGCTCAGGGGCTGCGAGCCTCGCCACCGCCTCTGCACTCCGCCAGAGCAGCGCTGCCCACGCGCGAGGCGGCAGCGAGGCCAGCAGAAGGCCGGGAACTCCAGAAGCGTCACAGCTCGCCGGGGAAGGACTTGCCTCTTGCGTCGACAGTCGCGAAAGGCTGTACGCAGAGTCTGTCTCCCCGAAGGAAAAAGGCGGCCGGGGAACAACGGCGAGCAGGAGATACCAGGCGGCTTGCCGGACGTCTGGCGAGCTGTCGGCTACCCAGTAACTCGCTGCATGAAGCCACAAAGAGAAAACGTTTCGCGCAGCGAGCTGGGGACTCGTCTGGCCCCCTCTGCATGCAGATGTATCCAAAGGAAGGACCACAGCCGCAGCCAGGACCAGGGCCTGACAGACGGGCTTCTTCCCCTGAAGCGGCGCAACGCGAAGGGAAGGCAAGGCGCCCGAGGCCGCGGCACGCGACGGCGCAAAGTGAGACGGCGCCCCCCCTTCACTCTGTAAGCAATCTGCCTTTTCGGCTTTCTCCAAGAGCAAAAGAAGCTCTTTCTCGAGCTGACGTCGAGATGCAGGAAGCCACAAGAGGCCCGGCGACCAGCCGACGTCTCCGTCGTCGTGGGAGACTCGGGTGGAGTCGCCTTTACCCCACAGTCGCGAGGCCCTGCGCCCCCGCGCCTCGCCTTCTGAGCAGTGTTGGGTCCGTCTCGCCTCGAGAAGCGGCCCCCGTGCATGCAGAGCTTCCACGCATGCAATTCCCCCCCTGCCTCGAGACGAGGAGGCAAAGGGCCGGAAGAGGCCCTCCGCCAGGTCCAGGGCGCGGCGCCGAAGGGTGGAGAGGTCCTCAGAGATCCTCAGCAAGTCGGCGAGGAGGCGGAGGACATCCACAGCGTGGAACCAGGAGCAGAGACAGAAGCTGCATGCAAGGCTTGCCGGTTCGGACGCGGGTCTGGGACGGCGATTTCGAGGCTTCCAGCGTCTCGAAGCTTGCTGACATTCCGCAAGCTCCGCGCTGCAGCCGCCGTGGAAGCTGCGGCCTGCGAGGAACGGCAGGAAGCGGAGAAGAAACTCGAGGCAGGCAAGAAGGAGGTCCAACTCTCGCACGAAGCTCGCAACGCTTCCTGAGCGCTCTTGGCATCCATACACCTGCGAGGGTGAAGCCTGCGACCCGTCCCAGTCTCCGCGCTGTGTTTCGCGTTCGCCGTCTCGAGAGGCCAACGCAGAAGGTCGAATCGACGTGAGGGTGTCGTCTCCGCTTTCAGGGAGGCGACAAACTTCATCCTGACCCCAGAGGTCACCGGCGGAGGAGGCGCAATCTGCGTCCAAGATGCTGGCTAGCTGAGCGGCGAGTTTCGCGACAAAAGGCAGAATGTGATGGCTAGCAACCTCCCCGAGCCGCGCCAAGCCCGTCTGCAGAGCCGGAGGCGTTGTCTCTTGCTCACAACGGCGCAGAAGCCGCTCTGCCCATGCGGTTTGTTCTTCTCCTTCAGCCTCGCTTCCCCGGACCTCCCTTGCCGTCTCTGCTGTTCTGCCGGTCCCCACAGCTCGTCCGCTCTCTCCCCGTCTCCCCCAGCTGTCTCCGCGGAGGGCCTCGCCTCCCGCGAGGGCGCGCAGGAGCATCTCCGCGGCCCTCACGGCTTCCAGAAATGGCACATCTGAGGGATGCGGCAGGGCGCAGGAGCTGGGAGGCGGGGGAGGATTCGCCGCGCCGCTCGTCTCCCCTTCGGTTGGAGAGGCTCCAGACTGGCTCCTGGCAGGGCGTCGACGTTCTCCGCCGCCCACCGACGCCGGCGCGGCTCTGAGAGGCGGCGGCCGACGCAGGTGAAGCAGCAGGAGCGAAAAGTAGTGGGTATGGGGATCGACGAGGAGTTGCGCGACGCGTGGTGTCAGGAGGAGACTGGAACGCGAGAGCCCAACAACGGGGAGGACTGGAGCCGAAGAACCAAGGGAAGACGCAGAGGCAGAAAGAGAGGCGAGGCTCGAGGACGCGGAGGGGACGCCACCGAAGAGCGCTGGGCGTATGATGTCCTCGCCAGGCGACTCCGAGCGAGAGAGAGAGGCCAGAGAAGCGGCGATCTCCGGCAAACGGAGACTCTGGAACGGCGGCTGCCGAGCAAGAAAAAACTCCTCGGGGCCAGAGAGCGACGCATTCTGCATGTCACACAGGAACCTGACAAGCTCGGGAGAGGCCCACGGAGGCACCTGTGCAGAAAGAGAGAGCGCGTCGCTCCCTTCAAACACCGGCGAAGAGTTCGGCAGCTCAGAACGCGCAAAGCCTGACGCAACAATTTCTGAAAAAAACAAGCCAGCGTCCTCGCTGCCTGTCTGCATCTCGTCCTCTCTCTCTCTCGAGTACTTTGCGAGTTCTGCCTCCTCTCTCTCTGTCTCCTCGTCCTCTCGCTCCTCGTCATCCGTTCCCTGGCGCCGTCTCCTCAAGGGCCGCAGGTGAGGAGACAACAGGAGCGAACAGAACGGGGCGAGATGGCTCCACGAGTCTCCCAGGAGGCCGAACGCGAGGTCTGGAGGCCGGGCGTCCCAGAAGGAGACGCTCGCGAGCCGCAGTTGCACTTGCTGCAGGGGCAGAGGAAAAAGGTAAGTCGCCGTCGCCCAACAGGGGACGAGGAGCCGCATATGCTTGTCTCCTGCGTCTCCAGGAACGCCGTGGACCACCGCCGAAGCGGCCGCCGAAGCCGCCGCGAGTGACTCCTCGGCGTCGTCCCTCCGGAGGCAGCGAGCGAGGCCAGGCTCGAGGGGACAGCGTCGCGAGGAGACGAGGAAGGTGCAGAAGGGAGAGAAGAGGAGCCGAGCGACCAGCTGGAAGGCGAAGCAACAGAGGGCGGGAGCGGGGAGAAGGACGAGAGACGCCAAGATTCCAGAAGCCACCAACTCGCGCTCCAAGAGTGTGTGAACCTGTGCAGAAGAGACTTCCGTCGCTGGGAGAAGGTGGAGCGGAAGCGCGAAGAAACGAAGCAACTCCGACAAGAGGCTGAGGGCGAGAGGCTCCGCAGCCGGGGGCTCTCTGTCTTCGAAGGCTTCGATACACACGGAGAAAAAGAGAGACAGCAAGGCAGGAAGCAGTTGAAGAGAAGGCGCAGAAGATTCCGAAGCCGGCGCATGATGCGTTCCGCAGACAAATGGCCCGGGGATCTCTTGATCGCCACCCAGGCATGCAGTTGCCCCAAATGGGAAGCAGGGACTTCGCACCGCTTCGGCGCTGTGAGACGAGGCAGAGGATTCGCTTCGACTGGCTGCCTCTTGGAAGAAAGCAGGAGACGAGAAGAAGGCGATGGCCGCTCGCGGGCAGGAGACAAGAAAAACGCTCAACGCCCGGAGAGACTGCGTCTTTGTCTTCCAGTCGAGCTTGCGGTTCAGCAAAGCCACACGCAGCATGTCCACCTCGTCCTGTCTCCACTCGAGGTTTCTGACGAAGAACGCCTGCATTTCTTCTCGGCCCCGCGAGTGCCAGAACGCCGCCGCAGTCCCCAGAGGGTCGAGAGCAGGAGGCGCAGGCCGTTCTCTGCGAGCTTCCTCCTCTCCAGACTCGGCTACCGAGCCGCCTGCGAGTCCGGCCGGCGTCCGTGGACCTCTCTCGGCCTCGTTGAGGCCTCGGCAGGCCGCGGACGCTACGGCGACCGTCGCCCACCAGGCGGAACGAGAGGCGGGAGAGCCGGGTGCGAGACTCGTCGGAGACCGAGAGAGACGAAGGACGTTGAGCAGAAGCGCTTGCGCCCCGTCGCTCCTCACTGATGCGTCTACCGAAAAGAGGCGACGAAGGAGCTGAGACAGAGAGCACCAAGATGCGAGACCGCCCGCCGCGGAAGAGGAAGAAGAGCTGCGAGAGAGGAGAGGAGGGAGGAGAGAAGGATCCCACAGGTCGATGAAGTCGAGAGCGCAGAGAGCCTCGCCTGAGACAGGCCGCCTGGAGGCGTCGGCGTCTCCTTCAGAAGAGAGACCCGCAAGGTGAAGAAGAAGAGGAATAAGGCTTCGAGTAAGGAACGCACGAGCTTCTTCCTGGCCAGAGACACACAGCTCGTATACAAAGTCTGGAGCGAGAAGGAGACCGAGAAGGTCCGCGCGAGAGCCTGGGCGTCGACCCAAGGGCGGCGTGGAAGAGTCAGAGACGCAGGCCATGTCCAAGAGAGAACGAACAAGACGAGGGACTCCAGGATTCGGACAAGCCAGCAGCGATAAGAGAGCAAACAACCGCAGTGGCTTCGGGCGTCCTGAGCCAAGCGAATAGGAAGCAGAAGACGAAGCGGAAGAACATGTGCCACCCAACAACGCTGAGGAGACAACATTTGCAACGAGAGAGAAAAGGAGCTCCGAGAGAAGGTCGCGAGTGACATTCCCTCGGCTGTCCGAGGTTCCTCGTTCTCCCCGTGTGGGGCGTTGCAGGATTGTCATCGATGGTGTACAACTCCCCTGCAGAAGGCGTCTTCTCTCTTGCTGAGTCGGATCGCGAGGGGATCCGAGGAGGAGCAAATAAAGAGGAAAAAGAGCGGCGTCGCCTGGACAAGAAAACGCGGACCGATCGCACCCAGAAGCTAACGCGTCGAGCTCTTGAGACCGCTGCGAAGGCCGGCAGACAGAACATTGCTCCGTATCTCTTGCCCGACCTGAGTCGCAGGTTTTCGAACCAAAGCCAAGGGCCTCGCCCCCTGATGCCGCACCCTCTCCTGCGCTGTCACCAGGCCTCGCATATCGTCCCAGAGAGGCCGCAAAGGTTTCCAGGAAATCCGCGCAGTTGACAGTTTCGTTTCGCTGATCTGAACTTTCTGTTGAGGATTCTGCAGGTTGCTGCGAGAACGGGAATCTCTCCCTCTGTTCTCGCGCTTCTTCGTCGCTTCTCGCTCCTTGGGCTTCTCTACGAGACACGCACTCCAGCGCATGGACCTCTCGCGAGCGCGAGGCGAAACGAAGAAGAGCCAGAAGGGCGTCCAGGAGAAGCAGGCCTTCAAGAACTGCGTAGCCGAGGGCAAAGCCTCTTTCTGCCGCTGTCTGCACTGAAATTCCGAACTTGCAGTTCAGGCCTCCGGGCGCAGGGTGGCGAGACGAGTCGGCCTCAGTTCCCCGCTGCAAGCGCCGCGGTGGAGCTCCAGCGAAGGCGCGCGGGGCGACGGGGCCTGAGGAGACAGGCGCAGCGTCTGGCGGCGGCAGGAAAGTTCTGCGGAGGATGGAGCTCTCTCCCCCGCGGGGAGCGCGCAAGACGAGAGGCTCGAGGAGGAGAGGAAGAAGACGAGGACGACAAAAGAGCAAGTTGGACTTGAAGAGGAAAAAGACGAGAAGCGGAAGAAGGCGCGTTTCGTGGAGCCACACGAAGCGAAGGGGCGGAGACACCCACCGAAGCGTTAAAAGGAAGATGTCCAAAAACGCTGAAAACAGACAGGACGCGGAAGGGAGAGAACAAACGAGAAACGCCGGTGAGGGGAGAGAGCGAAGCCGCACACAAACCTCAGAGACAGACAGGCGACGCAGAGATGCATAAGAAGAAATAGACGAAGCCAGCAGAGACCGACTGAGACACGCAGAAGGAACAGAAAAGCGCGGGAGAACAGAGGGAGAAGAACGCCACGGTAGTGGCCAGAAACAGATCCCAGACCCGCCAGGGGGGAGGAAGAAGAGAAAAAAGAATGTGAAACGAAGGACAGGAGGAAACGGAGCACTTGCCATCTTGTTCAGGTGTCAGAGGAGTTGCGGTAGACGTTGCGACGAGCTCGTCTACAGAGATGAGGCCGCGGTCGATCGTCCACTCTCTCCCGAGAGACGCCCCTGTCTCTGTGCGACCGCGGAGACACGGAGCGAGCTGAAGCAGGCGGTGTGTCTCTTCTCGCAGCTTCTTCCCCACACTCTCGCCCTCCCAAGCTGTCTCGGCTGTGCGCGCCTCCACTCGTGGGCCACCGCTTCCACGCATGTTGTCTCCACTCTGATCTGAAGACGAGAAATCGAGAGCAGCTCGAGGGAAGTAAAATGTCACTCCCGCAAACAGCTGCCTTCCGACGACCAGCGCCTCCTCGAGAGACAGACTGAAACTGCCTGCAGAGCCGACAGAATCGCCGAGCGACGCGGGCGACGTAGGCCTCCCCTCTTGATCGAGATCCGCTTGGATGCGGAGAGAGAGAACTTGCATGCAGAGCGAGAGAAGCGAACGAAGCTCGGGAAGCGCTGAAGGCTCCCACAAACCGTATTGGAAGGCGCTGGACAGAAGCGACAGAATCAGCGAACGAGGAGGAAGCCTCCCTCGACACCCGCATCCCGCAGAGGAAAAAAACGGCGTCAGTTCTTGGGCGAAAGAGGAGTCGAAGGTCGCAGCCGTAGAGACACCTGAAGCACGCGAGAGAGGCTCTGCGCGAGGGAAGGAGAAGCCGGAAGAGACGGCGACGCACAGGGCCTGGGGAACCAAAACAGGGGAGGGCAGCGTTGTGTCTTGAAGTTTTTTCGCGTTGGGAGAGAGATCGAAGACCGCAGACGTTGGAAAGAGGGAGGCAAACACAGACACATGCGTCTCTGTCGTTCTGCACCCCGCGCAGAGTCACGGAGCCTCCCGGAATGTTTTTCAGAGAGAGACAGAGAGAGAGACTCGACTACAGTTCAGACCACAAAGATCGGCAAAGACCATCACCTCTGTCCACGTACAGACGCATATGCATGGATGGATGCTGAGGAGCAAGAAGAGAATGAGACAGCGGAGAGGCAGGGAACGAAAGGATGCAAAAGGGACTCAGGAAGCGTTGTCGCGCGTAGGACTGGAACGAGCAGTGGAGGGGAGACGACGGCGCCTCGGCAACAGACGCGGCGGCAGACAAACAAAACGAAAAGTGAGGTAGTAGATTGAAGAAGAATGGGCAAGAAACGCGCTGCCCTTGTTACCTCTCTCAGGCTCTGGAGAGTTCCAAGCGCCACTCGAAGAAGCGCGAGAAGAAGCTCGACGTCTTGTTCGCTCCGGCGCCAACATCTGTGGGCCCACCCCGCGGCCTGTCTGTCCCCCTCGCCCCCCGAACACGGAGACACTGGAGACAGTCCGCCCCACAGGCCTGTGCGTTTCTCGTGCGAACTCTTCAGGGCCTCGCAAAGGGCCTCCGTTAGACAGAAAGACGCGAGAGAAACCTCCTCTCGCTCTCGCGCGCATGTCAAGGCCGCGGCAGAAGCAGCAGCGCGTCGTTGGAGGCAAAAGGACTGGAGAATGAAGAGCCGCGCGACAGGGTGGAAATCGGGGAGGACATCCGTAGGCAGACAGGAGGCGAGGCGGATGATGTCCTCCGGTCGCAGATCGCGAGAGCGAAACGCTTCGCTGAAACAGCAGAGAGAAGACAGAACACAGAGGTACCGTCCGAGAAATCAGTGCTCAAGCGAAACCGGCGAAACGGCAGGGGTCCGAAGAGAAACGCAGCTGAGAGCCGAAAGATGCCAAGGAAGCGCGAAACAATTCTCGTAGTAAAACTCCCCTCAGCTCCAGCACACACATGCATGAGTAAATTGGCCTCCTCCGACCTAGGTCAAACGACAACCCCAGACGCCGCGGACAGAGTGCAAGCAAAGAAGCCATATGTTTCTTCAGACATGCATTTTTATAGATGGAGACATGTGCCTGAGCAAGGCAACGCATGCACACATAAGCAGCTCTACATATATATATATATATATGTATATATTCATATTTCTATAAATATATCGATCTTTATACATATGTATATATATATATATATATATATATATATGTATATATATATATATATATGTATATATATATATGTATATATTCATATTTCTATAAATATATCGATCTTTATACATATGTATATATATATATATATGTATATATATATATGTATAAATATATGTATATATATATATATATATATGTATATATATATATATATATGTATATGAGTACATGTGGGACAGCAGTGACCCAGATGTCATGCAGTGTGTCTCAGCCGACCTTACAACATGCATTGGACTGCGACTGAGTTTGCCATTTCAGAAACCGACACTGAGACTCCCTCAGGTCCTCCTGTCTCGGTTTCTCTTACCACACACTCTGAATCAAACGCGCATCGGAGGGATGAATTCGTGACAGGTCTCCTGCTCCGACAGAGCCCAGAACGTCACTGGCGACTCCGAACTCGCCTCCTCGCGCTTCTCCTTCGCGAGCTTCGTGTCTCTCCAGCTTCTCCCCTGCCAGCGACAGATCACCTCTGCATCCCTTCTCGGTTTGCCACTGTCCTTCTCTCGTCGTCTCCCGCTCTTCTCCTTGCGAGAGCTGCTGCTGCCAGCGCGTCTCCACAGAGAAGTCAGCTGGAGGGCGCCCTGCGAGCGAAGCAGCAAACCGAACACCGGAACGACAGGCCGCAGGAGGCACATGCAAACGATCCTCTCGTTGCTCGGCCATATGCCGTGGAGAACCGAGAGACGGAACGAAAGCACCGTCGTCTCCCTCACGGAGCGCGGACTCAGGCTCCTGGCGAGCTGCACCGCTTCCGGTGTATGTACACCAGACCTCCCGGGAGTGCGTGGCTGGGCAGGTTCGTCCGTCTGTCGCTCGGCTTCCCTCCGGGACTTCGCCATCGAGTTCGCCTTTCTGGCGAGCGCCCGCGGAACCAGTAGGGGCAGCAGCAAGCTGAGAAAACGAAGTTCCAGCTTGCAGAACGATGGGGGTTGCGACCCAGGAGGCGCTCGAGGAAAATGAGGAAGTCGGAGAAACGGCTGGCCCGCGAGCAACGGGGGGCCGATCTCCGGAACCTGTCTCTCTCGGAGATGTCGGGACTGACGCATGCGGAGAGACAAGCGGAGAAGCCAGGATCCGCGGGTCATGCACGATCGCCGGGACCACAGTTCGACCGGGAGAGGAGTGAAGAAGAAACGCATCTCCACGGCCGCCTCCGATCTGCACCTTCTCCGCTCTCCCGTCTTCTCTTCCTTCTTTGGGCTGTCCAAGCGCGAGGCCGGCAGAGATACGCAGTCTCGTCCGGTGGGCGCTGCGAGCCTCTTCACCCAGGCGGCACGAGTGCGAGCCTCCATCTCGAGAAGAAGAAACGGGAGATGTCGGAGAAGGAAACGAAGGAGACACCGAAAGCTGCGAGGCAGTGGTAAAGAGAGGTGCATGAGGTTCCAAATCTTTGGAGACACTGTGTCCCAGAGGGCCAGCTGACGGCTGCGGTACTCGAGACAACGCCTCTGTCTCCTTTCGCGCGAGGCCAGATGAGGAAGAAGGGGGATCAGATGAAGAGACAAAAGGCCGGTGGAGCGGAGCCGCTGCTGCGGGGTCGCGCCAAGAGGTGGAGGAGACACCTTGCGACGGAGACGCTTGGCTCTGAAGCGTTTGGGAGAAGGCCTGTCTCCGCGGAGAAGGAGCAGGAGACAGCGTCAGGAGGATTTGTAGGGCCTCGTTAATTGCAGATGCCAGAGCAGGCGAGGCGTTGCCTGGTGTCTCCGCGCCAGAGCGGAAGGACGAGAGCGACGCCAAAGGGCCTGCGTCCCCGGTTCGAGCGGAGAGTCCGGAGAGGAGACAGTTGAGATGCGGCACCATACCGGCGGCGTGGAAGGCGGCAATATACTGATGGTCGCTCTGAAGGCCGGAGCATAAGCAGAGAGGAAAAAGGAAAAACTGGAGAGAAGGCGAGATCCTGGGATGCCCAGCAAGAGCACAAACGTCACGAGAAAGACGCAGGCGACGTCTCCACAGGAAGGTTGGGAACAGAGGCAACCGAGCATGCAGGACGAATCTACAGAGAACTTCTCAGAGAACAAGAAGCGAACGAGACGGGGAAACGCAGGCGACAAGCAGACGCGCAGGTGAGGCGCGTATGGGGATGGCGCGATGGCGCTCGCGAAGAGAAAAGCGATTTGCATCCAGAGATGAGGGGCAGAACAGGGGGAGGGAACACGATATGCGAGACAGAGATCCCCGCAGCGGCGGAGACAAAGACGCCACTCGAAAAAGAATGAGACGTAGTGTACGAACGAAGGCTTTTCGACCTGCACCTTATTCGTCTCTCTCCGTATTTCTTTGGAGTTTCCTTTCCTTCTTCTTGCTCCTGATACTTTCTTCTCCTCACCTCACACAGAGACTTGAGGAGTTGCAGGCCTTGAAGAAGAGCGACAGCTTCGTCTTCCTCGGTCGTCTGTCTCCTGTGGGTCTCCTGCGTGAGTTCTCTCTGCCTCGCCTCTGCGCCTTCTCCACACCGTCGCACCAGAGAAACGAGCGCCTCAGCCAGCGCAGCGTGCAGCTGTAGCGAAGAACAAACTGGAGAGCCGCAGAGAGAGACCTCGACTTCCTCCGTCTCCCTTGATTGGACACAGGGGGGCTTCCCTCTCGTCTCCGCCAGTTCTTCTTCCAGACAACCTCCTTCGCCGTGACGCAGAAGGCGATTCAACCGATTTCTCTCATTCTCCTCTTCCCCGCCAGAGGCCTCAGACGAGGGCACCCGAGAGCGCGGCGGCTTGCAGCGCAGAGACCTCGAGGGCGGACAGCGACACAAACGCCCCGTCGCCTCGTACAGCCGAAACTTTGCCGCCAATCCACAGACAGCGCGTCTGCATGCAGCGAGCCTTCCTGTCTCTGAAAAAACAAACGCGAAACGTGCGCCTTCAGTTTCACTGTGAGTCTATTAAGGTGAAGAGAACAGGTGCATGGCACATCGAAACGACTGCAAGCCAGAGACCTGAGAACCTCGGCAGCGTTCTAGGAACACAAGACAGACGATAGGGAGAGCGACGGAGGGAAGCAAGCTGCAGAGTCGGCTGAACAGTTGAGATTCACCAGGAGACAATCGCAAGAAGGAACGACGGAGGATGCGTAGGAAGACAGAATCCCTCTCCTTGTTCTCTGCTTGGCGCGGCAAGCCGGAAAGGCTGGAATCCTCGGGGTGAAGATGGCGCAGAAAGAAAACTGTTTGCACTGGAGACTTTCGAAGTCTGTTTTCCCCTCTGTTCGCCTTCGTTGCATGATTCCATATCTCGTACGCGTTCACAAAACTGTGCTTGTGATGTGTGGACATGAGATGTCGACAGAGCCAAGGTCCTTTGCTGGAGAAACAGGAAAGAGGTGGAAGGCGTTGCGTCAGGATACAGCCTAGTGCATCTGGCTCCAAGCGTCGGTACAGACGACAGTCGCGAGGAGAGGTGAGAAAGAGGAGACAGCAATGAAAACGACTTGCTCGGCGAGTTCAGAGATACCTTGCTCACCAACGGTACGAACAAGTTCCATCAGTCTCTCGGTCTCCTCCACGACTCCTGCGGGGGGCGCGCCAGCAACGGCCTTTGAATCCCCAGAGGGCCGCGGAGGCCAGGCTCCGCCGCCTCTTGGAGCTCCACAGGCGAGGCCGGAAGAGACTTGTGCGGCTGCGGCGAGACCGAAGGCCTGGCTGAGCCTTTGGGACTCGGAAGGAGGCTGTTCGCCATGGCGCGCCGTCGGAGACGGAGTCGTAGAACTGAGGGACTGAAGCATGTCAGGAAGGCGAAAGGAGACGAGAGAGAGACAGAAGAGCGACTCTACGCTAGACCTTCCGCGACTGCATCGGCGCGGAGCGTCTCCCGGCGTTGCTGAAGAAGGTTTTTTGGAAGCATGATGCCTCGACGAAGAGGAGAGACGCACGAGGCAGAGCGACGCAGGCTGGAGAAGCTCAAGGGGAGGCGAAAAGAGAGAAGCGAAGAAAGATGATCGGGAACGAAGAGAGTGGAACAACGGTGCAGCCCGACGCCGTTGCCGCGAAGAAACGAAGCAAGTGGAGAGAACAGAGAAGGAGAGAGGAAGGAGGAGAGAGGAAGGAGGAGAGAGGGAACTCGGGAGGCGAAGCAGGGAGAGAACGACGGAGTCGAGGACTGCCGCAGCGAAGTGAAACAAGGGAGCCGCAGATGCGTTTGTCGCTGGAGAGAGCATGCAGTCGCCAAGACAGGAGATGACCTCTCCGACGCGACACAGCGAATCTCACACGGCGAAAAGAGAGACGCTTCCCTGCCGTGACGTTGTGTCTGAGCGGGGATCCGAGAATGCTAGCGGAAAAAAGCCTGCGCTGCCTAAAGGATATAGGTCGAAAACCTGTCCCCTTTTTCCTCTCCGTTAACGGGGCCTTGTCTCGCGAGATTGTCTTTATACGCAGTCAACTCGAGCGCGGCTGCTCGGTTCGACAGGGAGAAGCTGACGAGACCTGGAGCAGACGAACGCCGCTCATGGTCAACGAGAAAAAGAAGAGAAGGCCGAAGAAGAAGAACCAGCTGTTGGAACTCTTCGAGAGAAGCAGATCAAGAAGGAAGACATTCGCGACAAGTCCGCGGGGGTGGTGCGACAAGACGACCCCCAGCAAAGCACATTGGTGGGCGACGCATGCACCTCGCCTGCGGATACCTGTCGGCAGTTCGTTCACTTTCAGCGGAGGACCATTTTCGTAGTTTTCTTGATCCATCGCGAGAACGCATCCATTCCAGGTTAAACATGTATTCATCACATATCGGCGAATCTCTTTATCCACAAGCATCTGCGCGCGTCTGCCTCGGTACGAGAGACCCCCTAAGAAGTCTGAGAGAGTGTGTGCGGCTGCGCATGCACTGGCGACGACTGCATGGGGCGGAGGCGCCTTCGCTGCTGCTCTCCTCGTCTGAGAGTTTATATGCGTCCGTTTTGCAATTCTTGACTGCTTCAGAAGAGCCATGGCTACGTAAGAACATTATGGCGAAAACTCTTTGAGAACCTCGAACGGGAGAAGACCTCGGCGCCAAAGGGCGCCGGTCCCTTGCTCGCGTACTCTCTGCCTCAGAAAAAAGCGAAAGCTTGACGGATGGGAGGTTTGCCCGCCCCGCCCCCCCTACCCCCTACGCCGTCACTCTCCATGGAAGCCAAACCCAGCGGGAAACAAGAGAAAACGGAGGGTGAGAAAAACTCCAAGAAGAAAACTGGCAACGCTACTCGCTGTCTCGGCGACAAGCGCAAAACAGACGCCGTGTATCGAGGCAGCAGGAGCCAGCCGTATCCACCGGGGCAGGAAGAAGTCAGGCAGACGCGGAATGGCCTGACAAAAAACGAACAGAAGGGTGTGTGACGTCCACCGGTGAATGTTCGACAGGAAAGAGACGTCTGATACCCTTCAGAGGGGACGAGGCGCTTTCACCAAGCCTCCACTCTTCACCATCATGTCCAGTCCATTCAAAGTCTGCCAAAAAACCACAACGTCCTGCGTCCAGTCCCCAGTGTAGTGTCGGACGTGAGATTCTCTCTCAGACACAGAGGAAGTGGAGTTGCACTTTCTGCAGCCTGAGCATTCCAGACAACCTCTTCCACGCTGGCGAAATCCGCACCAGCGACAAAGATTCCGAGGCTACAGGGAAGAGATTCAGAGCCGAGGAGAGCCGCTCCTTCCGTCTCTGCCAGATCCACACATCTGCAAAGAAGTCACGTTCGTTTTTGAGTGTGGAGAAATGAGTTTCTTTCTGACGAAGAAGTCGGGAGAAGAGACGAACGGAAGGGGAGCCCTTTGCAAAACTCGAAAATGGCTCGAAACCGTGGATTTTGCAGCGTTGGCAGAAGCGCTTTTTCTTACCTGCCCTTTTCTCCATCTTTTTTGAGTAGAAAGATGGTTCAGATCCTAAAATGGTTCCTTTTCAGTTCGAAGAGATCAGAGAGCCGAGCGGTATGTAGGTTCCGGACCGCCTCGCAGCGGCAAGCATGGATCTCGAAGAGCCTTGAATTCTTTTAGCGCTGCCCTTTGGCCTATGTAAACCTGTAGCTGCCCTCGAAACCGGTACTCGCCAGACAGCTCAAGGATGCAAGAACTGCTTTCGCTGACTTCTTTCCAACGCTACTTCACAAACAAGAGGGAGTGCCAACGAAGTCAGGCATCGGTTGAAAGAGAAAACAAGGCGCGAAAGCCGTTGAACGTGTATCTGAGTGAGAGTGTGAGACGCCACATGCAGGGTGACCGAGCCAACGCTGCGTGAGGCGTACTAAGCGAATTGCGTTTTTTCGATTCGGCACCAATTTATTACGACTGTTTTCTCGGCTTGAATGAACTAAACGTCGGATTTCAAGTGCACACTGCTTACACTGAAACGCAGGTCGAAGTTCCTTCTCGGAGGGTCTTATGACAAGGGCAGAGGGCTCTCTAGAAACCAAGCAAATCTCTTGTGTCGCACCTGTGCATGCGTAGAAGATCAGCGACAAAGCCGAGTCCGAGGCCATATTTCTGCTTCCTGCAGAGCCTCGCGGATCTCTGCAACGGATGTTCCGCGCTGCTTCCCCAGGGCCGAAACGAGGCGTTAACGTGGAAGGGAAGAACGAGTGTCTAGAAAGAAAGAAAACTTCGTGTAATAGGACAGACATCCCAAAAACAGTCCAGAGAGAAGGAGCGCGAGACAAATATGCTCTTCCATACAGAACCTCATAAAGGAATTAACGTTAATCTAAATGAATATATACATTATAAATGAACATGGACATCTACATATATATGTATATATGTATATACTTTTATATGTTTATATTATCTGAGGGAATTTCAGCGTACGTCAGTCTTGACTGAGGCAGAAGCGGTATAGGACACCGGCAAGAGAGGAGGAGAGGCCAACGCTTGGAAGGAGTCGGGGGCGAGAGTCTCTCGGGCATTAGAGCCATCAACCTAGTACTTAGTGGAGAGATTCCATTGTCCAACCAATCCCCCTACGGATGTCAACCGCACAGGGACGCAAAAACCTCCTCATCGTCTCCTTCCTTCCTCATAACGTTTCCTTGTGTCTCTCAGAGGGAGGTTTGAAGCCAGCAAACATGCGCAGTGGTTTTCGACCTGTCGTTTTTTAAACAGCCTCTCCAGTGTACGCACAGAGAATCCACAGTGTATTGCCTGAGGCTCTTGGCGCAGCCGCCGCGATGCAGGAAAGAAAAAGTAACTTCCGACGGTCTCGTCTCGTCTCCGTCCGACTCGGAGATCCTCTCAGAGAGCGGATCTGACTGCGACCCTCAGTCACGCTGCATGCATGCACACTCAGCCATGCGCATATATGCTTACATTTGTACATGTCTGTGTATGCAAAAGGTTTGGGAAGACGGATGCGGAGCTACACAGAGAGAAGACGCCTTCTCAGATCCTAGTCTAAAGCCGACATACCATCGAACGACTGAGGGTGAACAACTCTGAGGCAAAGGGAAGGGGGGGCTTGAAGACGAGAAAAATGTGAGGAAAGAGGAGCGCGATCCCTCGAGGCGAACGTACAAAAAGCGAGAGGAGTGAAAATGGAGAAGAAAACAGAAGTCTCTCTACCCTGTCTGCTCGTTCGTTGCCGCTTGGAGACACCGGAGAGACACGACGGACGCGCATGCAGCTCCCGCGTCTGTGCATCTGAGGAAAGGAGAAGGAGCAGAGTCCCAACAGTGACTTCTCGACATTCTTCAGCTTTGACTAGTTCTTGTTTTCTCCACCGAAATCCCTTGGTCACAGAAAAAAATCCAGGTTAGAAGAGGAAACGAGGCCGGTGGTCGGACACCGTGACATCTGGTGCATGCGCAGATGCGACTGGGCGCTGTCGATTGCCGGCGAGGAAAACGCTTTTCTTTCGAAGTGAGCTGTGAAGGAAGCAGAGAACAACTTTGGACCTGAAAGAAGAACGCAAACAGTCTGGTGTAAAACTCGAGGAGAAGGCATTTTTCCTCCGAAAAAAACCTGCGTTGTGCGGTTCACCACGGAGAGAGAGCGACGGCGAAGAAGGCTGCAAGCAAAGAGAAGGTCAACGAGGACATGTTGCCTCTTGACAATTTCTTTTTTTCAATCCTCTGCAGATATGCATGCGAAGAACCTTGAAGATATGCCTTCTTTGTCCTCCGTTTTCCTCGTCTCTGTCGACTCCCCAGTTGGAATTGGAAACGCCGAGACCCCACAAAGGCAGAGTAGACAGCAGCGCCGGAACGGCCGAAGAGTTTCTGTTCCGACTGCGACATCTTGCGCGACCAGAAAGGGAGGAAAACAGAGGCCTCCGTCTCGGAGGTGCAAGCAGAGACGCCATCGTGTCTGAAACTCGAAGAACAGTGAATTCTCGACTCTTTACCCTTCGGAAAATGGCGACACCAGGAGATTCTCAGGACGCGAGTGCGTCTTGGGGGACAGGTCAAAGTCAAGCCTTTCTTCCTGAGCGTTCTCTCCCAGCCTGCCTGGCGTCCAGCACAGACGTCCGCTCCTCTCAGTCCACCTCATCTCCTTCAAACATTTGTTCTTCCTCGTCTGCCTCCTCTTCTTCTCCTTCTCTCGCTTCTTCTCCTTCTCCCTGCGTTGTATTCCCTCCTTGCTCGGCCTCCTCGTCGCTTTCTGCTGATCTGCCTGCTCTGTCTCCCTGTCCTTCTCTGTTGTCTCTGTTGCCGGCGTCTCCGAATTGGTTTGCGGCAGCTGTGCTGTCTGTCCATCCGCAAACGACGGTGGCGCTCCTGTGTTCCAAGTCCGCGATTTTTCTCTTCGACCTCGTGTCTGCATGCCCTGTTTCCTTCATCGACTGTGGCCTCTTCGCGCGGCCTGTGGGAGTCTCCTGGCTTCTCTCCCCGGCCTCGCTTCTTCCGCTCTTCCGCTCCTCGCAGCCTGCGTCTGCCGGCAGTGCAGTCCGAGGAGACTCGCCGAGGTCGCAGTCGAAGAGCGAAGCGCCAGACGCGACGCTCGCGACCGCGCGAACGGCGTCAGACTCCGGAGAGGAGCAGCAGCCAACCTGTCGCTCTCACGCTCTCTGTTGCGGCATCGCAGCCGCCACCCCTCGAGACGGAGACATCTGGGACCCTGCCGCAGTTGTCTCTCCCTTCTCGCCGTTCTTCGTTTCGTATCACCATGACCGTTCCGTACGCCTCTGGCGCGTCGAGGCGGCACTGGCCTCGCTCTTCTCGGCAGAACCGGAGGCACCTGCAGACTCGAGACCTGGCGCCGCGTGCGAAGCTGAACGTCGGGCGCTGCCCTCTTCTCCGGGAGGAAAAATGATTTCTCAGGTCGCCATTCACCGCTCCCACAAAGACGACGTCGCCGCTCTCGCCGTGTGGACCGGCTCTCCACGAGAAGGCCTCGCGCCGCGCCGGACGGCTGCGGCCAGGCGCCGAGGGTCCGGCGAGGGAGCACCGGAAGACGCGCAACGAGGCGAAGGCGAAGAAGGCGAGCAGGCAGCAGGGGACAGCCTCAGGGAGACGCAGAGGGATGGCCAGGAGACAGAGACAGAGCTTGGAGGATTCTGTGTAACAGGCGACAAACGCGGCCGTGTCATTCTTTGGTGTCTCTCTCCGCAGATCTTCCGGAGGCCTGCAGACTCTCGTGAAGAGCCACAGCGACGACATACAACCACAACAACGCTTGGCTTCAGTCCTCTCCCCGGCCGAGCTGTCTCCGCGCTCGCGCTTGTGCAGCCCAGTCGCGAGGCCGCAGAATGCTTACTGGCTGGCGAAGCTCAGGCCCACACTGGAGACAAACAAGGAAGTTTGGACTCCCTCGCTGCGCCGGAGAAGACACACGCTGGCTGTGAAGACGATGGACCTGACGGTCCATCGTCTTCACAGCCTGCATCGGCTTTTTCTCATCCCCAGAGAGTCGACGCGGAGCACCGCTGTCTGCGGGCGCCCCTCGTCGCCGTCGGATACGCGACAGGAACTGTCTTGCTTGTCAACCTCTTTGAAGAGCAAGTCCTGCAATGCTTCCAGCATCATTCCGACGAGATCTGTGCTCTCGCCTTTCTGTTTCCTCCTGTCGCCTCCTCCTCGGAGTCGGCTCTGTCTTCGCTCGCCGCAGACGGGTCTCCACACAGCGCGTCTCGCCTCTGTCTCCTCGCTGGGAGCCGGGATGGCCAAGTGTCTTTCTGGGACCTGGCAGGAGAGCGGCCCGCGCTGCTGCATGCGTTCTTCGTCGACGATCCCCACAAACAAGTCCTCCCCCTTTGCTCTCCCTCACCAACCAACATGCCTTTCTCTCCTGGAGATTTCTCTTCTTCTTCCGCGTCTTCTTCCGCGTCTTCCGCGTCTTCTTTCTCGTCTTCTTCCGCGTCTTCTTCCGCGTCTTCCGCGTCTTCTTCCGCGTCTTCTTCCTCGTCTTCTCCGGGGACTCAGAGGAAAAGTAAAGGGAAAGGAAGGGAGAAGGGAGAGCGTCCAGGTGGTTCTGCGGAGCGGCGCTGGCTCTGCATGCATTGGCAGCCGATTATGCCGGCTTACGTCTTCTTTGGAACTTCCGCAGGGCGTGTGTATCTCTGGCGGGTGTCGCCTCTGCTCCCTCAGTCCAATCCGTCGCAGTCTTCTGCATCTGCTCTCGCTCCCTCTCCTGCGTCCTTGGTTTCCTTCACTTCTCCTTCTCTCTCCTCAGCGCCTTCTCCGAGCTCGTCTGCGAGTCTTGCCGTTTCCTCCGCGTCCTCGCCTCCGCAAGAGCCGCCTGCGTTGCAGGTTCCGTCTGCGGCGCCTGGCCCTGAGGCTGAGGAGGGCCCGCAGACCGAGGCCGCAGGCGCGACGAACGCAGCGAAGGAGCAAAAGAAACGCGCGACGCGGAAGAAGGAGAAGAAAGAGAAAACGGAGACGAGCGCCTCGGCGTTTCTCCCGCCGGTCATGTTGACGCAACCCCACACGCGTCCCGTTTTCTCCATTGGGGGATTTGGCTTTTGGTCTCGCCATGAAGGCCCCTCGCCCCTCGCTTCTGGCCTCGCCCCTCCGCTGTCTCCCCGGCCCCCCACCGCCCATGTTCTCCTTTTCACTTCGTCAATGGATCGCCGCTTGTCTCTCCTTGACTTGTCTCTGTCCCCCTGTCTCCCCCAGTCGCGTTCAGAGTCCTCTCTCCAGAGCCGAGAGGCGACAGAAAGGCCGCCCGCGGAAGCGCCTTCCTGGCGGTCGCAAGAGGCGCTGACGACGGAGAAGCCGCGGCCGCGAGCGACCGTGCACGCTCCCCTCAAAGGAGGCGAGACCCGCGTCCTCTGGCACCTGCACACTCTCGGCGGGTGGGTGAATTCTCTGTCTGTTTCGCCTTCTTCGCATCTTCTTGTGGGATGCGGAGATGCCACAGTCCGTGTAGTCGATCTCCTCCAACTTCTGCGACAGGAGAAGCCGGACCGCGGGATGCCGCGGTCGCCTCGCTGTGCGTCACTGCCTCTGTCTCGCGCGCCGCCGGCGCCCTGCCAGCGGACCTCCGCCCCAGAAGAAGGCCCCCGACGGGAGTGCAGTGGAAGAACCGCCAGTCCTGACGCAGGCACCCTGCGCGCCTCAGCTTCCTGCCTCACCCACACCCCTGGGGCAGAGACCAAGCAGACGCGAGCAAAGGAGGCGCTTCTCGCGGCGATGAACAGACGGGGCGAAGCGGCGCTTGGAAGCCAGGCCTTCTCGTCGCTGTCGCTCTGGCGGGGCCTTTTGGCCTCCGTCGAGCGGGTGACCTGGCACCCCACAGTTCCCGAAGTCTTTGCGTTTGGCCTCGCAGACGGCAGCATTGGTCTCGGCTTTCTCTCGGGGCTAGAGGGCTCGTCTGCGGCTCTTCCGCTGGCCTCTCCTGCGACGTCGTCGCAAGTCGTTCTCCTCTCCAAAGCTCCTCTTCCCGGCAAAGTCACCCGTCTCCACTGGCTCCGGTGCCCATCCGAAGAGGCAATCGAGTCGCTGCTTCTTCCATGGCGCTTCAGGGACAGAGATACAGGCGACGCAGAACAACCTGGGTGTAGAGACCCAGGCGACAAGGGAGATAGAGGAGACACAGGAGATAGAGGAGACACAGGAGATCGAGGAGAGAGGCGAGAAGCAGTCGAAAGCAAAGGTGAGGGCGGAGGACGACAGTTGGAGGTTTTGCGAGATTCAAGGAGCGCGAAACGCGAGAAAGGAAGAGTGAAAGACACGACGAGAGACAAAGGAAACCCCTTCGCTGTCTGGTGTCTCCTTTACGGCACCGAGGCCGGGGCCTTGCAGGTGACGAGTCCTCTGCCGGAGTATCTCCTAGCGAAGAAGAACGCGAATCTGAGCGCGGTGTCTGCCTCAGTGTGCTCCGTGAAGCCTGTCAGTTCGCCTCGCTCCGGAGAAGGCTCGGGGGCCTATGCAAACGGAGGAGGAGAAGAAGAAGCGAAAAACAAACCTCCACTCTCAGAGGCAGAAGGCTCCGGCGCAGGGTCTTCGGGTCAACAGGACGGGGAGGATGCTCCGTCGAGGACTCACTCGCCAGCGCTGGAGACACCTTGCGGCGCCTGTTCAAATGGAGACAAAGAAGATACAGAAGAGGGGGAAGAAAGCAGAGACAAGACGACTCTCGAAGTGGAAGGAAACAAAGACAACAAGGGCGTTGAACTGGAAAAGAAGAAAGAGAAGATGAAACTTGAACTGGCGAAGAGAAACAAGAAAAAACAGGAACTCGAGGGGCTTCCGTTCGTGCTGTCCTCAGTATCAACTGCTGTGGTTCAGGCCTTGATCGCCGCGTCCTGTCGCGGGACTTCGTCTCGGAGCCACAGGGTCGAGAACAAGGATGTCGATCGAGACAGCAACAGAGAAGAGCAAATACAAAGCTCTGGTCAAATCAACGAAATCATTAGAGGCATCCACGGAGCCAAAAGCGGAAATGAAGGGGAGGCTGAAACTGGCGGGTGCTGGGACCTGGTTTGCCTTGTGCGGGAACGCGGAACGGGTCTTCAAGAAACCTCAGCGGCGAGGTCTGGCGAACCAACGGTGAACTCCGACGCAGCATGTGATCTTCTTTTTCTTCTTCCTCTCGCTTCTCATACTTTGTTTTCGCAAGCGACTTCCTCTGCACATCTCTTCTCTCCTTCGGATCTCGCTTCCTCGAGTGTCTCTTCTCCCTCTTCTCCTGGGTCGAGGTCCGGCGGCCTCTCGCCTGTCGCCTTTCTCCCCCTCGGCTCCGTGGCGCTGCCTCTGAAGGCGGTCGCAACTTGCGCCTCCTCGACGGCGCCTCAGTGGTGCGTTGCATGCGCGCAGAGAAGACAGGAGCGACTCGCGAGGGCGGAGCTCAGGGGGCATGTTGAGGGCAAACCGGGAGAAACATGGGAGCGAGCACAGGTGATGGCGAAGGCCGAAGCAGGCGACTTAGGACTCGGTAGTCAGTTCTTTTGTCCGTTTCCTTTGCCCTCGTCAGGGAAGTTGTTTCCGCCTTGCATGCAGTTGCTCGCTATCGGAGACGCCACCGGGGCCTTGTGGGTCGGTGCCTGGCCTCTGCTCTTCGAGGCTCTCGTCTTTGGCGAAGCCTCAGAGCGCCATTCTGCCACTGTTCCTGCTTCCGCTCTCCAAAACGAAACGACTAGAGAATCTCTTCTCTCCGTCTCCAGTCCTGAAAGTGTACGCGATCCGAAATGTCCTCCCCTTTCCTCTTCTCACTCTTCATCTTCTTCTTCGCCGTCTTCTTCTTCTGCATCGCCTCCTTCCTCGGGACCTCTGGGGCCGTCTTCCACGTCGCTAGGAACCGCTGCTTTCTCTCTCTCTTCTCCTTGTTCGTTTCCTTCCTCTTGCCCGTTTGCAGAGCTCTCGCTCTCGTTCTCTCCGGCCTCTCTGTGGGTTCAAATTCCGTCCGGCGAGAAGCCGGGAGGGCGCCTCGGATGCTGCGATGAGGCCCCGCGGGTGCATGCAGTTCGTGGGGGGAAAGGACGAGCGACGGATGTCTCCTTCGGCACCCGCTGGGTGGAGCAAAAGGAGACAAAAGGCGAGCGACAGTCGACAAAGTTCCTCGTGGAAATTCTCCTCGGAGCCATCTTCGCGTCTGGAGTTGCAGAGGTCTTCGTGATCGCACCCGCATGCACCTTCGAACGACAGAACGACGCGGGGCCGCAGGAGCAGCTTGGAGCAGGCGAGACAGCGCGTGGACTCCCAGAGAAAGACGCCAACGAGGCGACAACGCTAAACAACCGGGGAGGCTTACACAGCGAACAAGCAGAAGGCGGTGGATCTAAAGAAGAGAGAAAAGGACGAACGGAAGGAAATGGAAGGAGAGAAGAAGAGGAGAAAGTTGTGTCGCGTGGCAGTGGTCTGCGAGTGTGCCTCGTGGGGAGACTTGACCGAGCTGCATGCGCTGCGATCTCTCAGGGCCAAGGCGCCGAGAAACGTGAGGCGAAGAACGAAGGCAAAACTCAAAAGAAAGGGGAAGCCGAAACGACGGAGATCGGACGCGACACGGTGAAGAAGACCGAAGCGGAGGAGAACGAGAACGAGAAGAAGCTCGGGGGAGAGCAAGCGAAGAAGGAAGAGAAGACCGAAGACGAGAGGAACGAGAGGAACGAGAGGAACGCAGAGGCAGAGAAAGAGAAGGAGGAGAAGAAGAAGAAGGAAGGCGGCAACGGAAAGAAGGAAGGGAAAAGCCGGGGGCTTGACCAAGGTGGTGCTCTTCTTTCATGCTGTTGGCATGAACAGCCCATTCCTCCAAGACTTAAATTGATCATAGGTAGGCTGCAGTTCTTCGAGTTGCATGTTTTTCTCTCCTCGCTTGTTGTTTGTCTTCGTCTCGGCCTCGCATTGTTTCCTCCTGGGCCGCGTATGCTTCGCCTTCCCAAAGGTTTTTTCTTTCCTCGATTTTCCTTCGCTCCCTTGCGATGAGTCTCTTCTGGGGTCGTTCTCCTCGCGGATTCGCCGTCCCTACGTTTCACTCTATCTGTTAAATGTGGAACGCCCGTAAGGTATGCATGCAGAGTAGAGGGATTCCTGTTCTCACTGCTGTTAACGGCGCCAAGCCGCCAGAACGATCAGCGCGACCGCCGCAGTGGAAATCGTCTCCCTCTCTGAGAGGAAACTCTTTCTGGGGTGTCACTGTTATAGTGGGGTATCTTCTTCGTACTCCTACCTCATAAAACGCACCTCCACCTGCATGCTTTTCTCGTTGCGCAGCTCGAAAGTAAAAGGTGTACACGAAGGTTTTTTCACTTTTCTCGAGATTGTTCTTTCTTGCCAAAACTTCCATACACCCGCGCCGCCCTTCCTTGTCTCCTGGATGTCGCAGAACGTTCCGCGTTTCCACTGGGTTCATGCCGTCCTCTCGTTTTCTTACTTCGTCTTTCCCAACTCCGTTTATCCTTCTTTCCTCATTCGCTGCAGGTGGAGTCGAACAAAGCGTCTTCGTCTGGGACCCCCTGGCCCTCCCTGCCTTTCCACCTTCTCCCGCATGTAGGTCTTCCTCTGCTTCTTCTCCTTCTGCTTCCTCCGCTTCTTCCTCTGCTTCTTCTCCTTCTGCTTCCTCCGCTTCTTCCTCTGCTTCTTCTCCTTCTGCTTCCTCCGCTTCTTCCTCTGCTTCTCCTTCTGCTTCCTCCGCTTCTTCCTCTGCTTCTTCTCCTTCTGCTTCCTCCGCTTCTTCCTCTTCTTCTCCTTCGGCTTCCTCCGCTTCTTCCTCTTCTTCTCATCTTTCTGCTTCCTCCGCTTCTTCCTCTTCTTCTCCTTCGGCTTCCTGGGGGAGATGTGACGAGAAGGACGGCGAGAAGCGAGCAACCTCTGAGTGTGATTTTCCACAACCTGACAGAGGCTCTCGCCAGCAGCCTCGGGCAGCGGCAGCGGGCGCCAGCGAGGGTGGGTTGCTTCCTTTTTTCTTGGATCTTTCTTCTTTTTCGCGACCTCTCCTTCTCTCGCTCTTCACAGTCTTCGTCCTGCTGACGGCGCCCCATGCAGCGCAGAGTGGCGCCTCGCGAGGGGGAACCGAAGAACAGAGATCTCCGCCAAAGGAAAAAGGGAGCGTTAGAGAAGAGAAGAAGATAGAAGAAAGACCGGTTGGTGTGGGCCTCGCTGAACCGGAGACGCCTCTCCTCGCTCTGCTCTACTTCTTTCTCGGACCTTCGTGTCTGCCATCCCTTCTCTCCAATGCACATATGTCTGCTCTCTCTTCCCTTCTCTGCCATGTCCAGTCTTCTCTTTCTTCTTCGTCGGCTCCCTTGTCTGCATGCGCGCCTTCTGTGGCTTCCTCGCCCCCTTCAGCTTCTCCCCAGTTCTCGTCTGCTTTGTCGAGGGATCATCCCCCGCATCCTTCGCTCCTCCAGGTGGATGGACAGCGCGGTGTCCCCACAGCTCGCCAGCTGCTGGTTTCGTCCGTATTCGCTGCGCTCGCTCGACAACCGTCGGCGGGAGACGCGGGCGCTTCTTGGTCGCGTCTCTTTCTTCTCTGGCACGCTGTGTGTGAACAAAATCACCACCGCCAGCGGGCAGACGCGAGCTCCGCTGTTCACCGAGCTCTCCTCTGGGGGGGGCGGCTGCCGTGGATGGTCCGTCCGTCTGCGGAGCAACGGCGTTCTTCTGAAAATCAAGAGCCTTCTTGCGCAACGTCTTCAGTGGCGCCTTGCTCCTCTCCGTCCTCATCTTTCTCGGCGGACGCTTCGTTGGCGCCGACGCCTTCGGAGTGTCTTTGGCTAGCCCTCGGGAGTTCGACGCTTTTCGGCGAGAATTCGGAGGCGCAGCAGAGGTGGAAAGTCCTCGTTTCCAGTTTTGTGCAGCACAGACTCTTGGCAGCGGAACGTCTCCTGGCAGGAGACCGCGCAGCCTCGCAGGACGCCTGCGCCAGTGCTGAAGCGAGGTGAGTTGGTTTTTTCTTCCAGAGCAACGCAAGCTGCTGTGCTCTCGAACTGACTTGTGTTGTGCTCCTGGCATCTTACGAAAGGGTCGTCTCCTTGACAATTAGATCGGATCAGCTGGAGTCGTCTTTCGCGAAATAGAAGTATTGCTTGCGATCGGGTAGTGCGTCTGAATGTATCAAGTCGGCAGCGGCCTAGCGATGCTCATTGGCACAACCGTTTTAGGCGTGGTATCGTCAGTGCGATACCGGCATCTTCTCTTTTTTCTCCTGCAGGGAAAACGCCAATGGTGCGGTTCATGAATGTTGTGCTCTCCTCCTGAGTGTCGGCGAGACGGAGGAGGCCATTTCTGCATTGCGGCGGTGTCGCCTGTTTGGCCATGCCTTGCTGCTTTCTCGCCTTTACGCCTTGGAGGAAGCCGTCGTGACCGAAGATCTCAGTCGACCTGTCGCGGGGCCGTCCCCGCGGGGAGCCGTCTCCAGAGACGCCAGAGCGTTTTCCATTGAAGAGAGAAGTTCCGAGGCTGCATGCGATGCGATTCTTCTTCACTGGACAGAACGCCTCCTCGAAAAACGTCAACTCCTCGCGGCTGCTCTCTTGGCCGTCGCGGCCAGAGAGCGCCTCCTCGCCGCGGCGATCCTCCTCGAGCCAGGTGTATGTCCACCGGAGCCTGGCCCTCGGGTGGCAGATCCCGGACGCCGGGAGGGAAGGAGGGGAGAAAGCGTAGGCAGCGAGAGAGGCGCGAGCCTGGAGAGTCGAGAAGAAAGGAACCGAGAGCAGAAAGGAGACTTGGAGATCGAAAAGGAGAGAGTTCTTCTGCTTCTGCATGCTCTCTGGTGCGCTCGAGTGGGTGTCTCAGATCTCTTGCAAGAGCGAGACGAAAGCGGCGCTGTGCGAAGGGCGGAGCAGCGGAAGACTTGTGACTTTGGCAACGACGCAGAGAGAGAGAAAGAAGCCAGGGAAGAAGAGAGAAGCGTTCATCCCGAAGACGAACGTTCGGGGAGTGCGAGGTGTAAGACGGCAGCGCGAAGGGTGTCTCTCATGCGTGACGTCCTCGACGGGCGGTTTCCTCTGTGTCGAAAACTGCTCCTTTCGCGATTCTCGGTGCTCGCAAGACCTGGCGAGGAAGAGCAGCCATGCGAGCCTCTAGAAGCGGGGAGAGACCTATGGACGAAGCGGTCTTGTCGTGACTTTTCGTCTGGGCTCGAACATGTTTCAGACACAGCTCTAGTTGAGACTCTTCTTCCTCTCCATCTACGCGCTGCAGCAACCTTAGCAACGGCCGGTCCCCAGTTCTTCGCATCTGTGAGTCGAGGGTCAAACAGAGCAAGAGGATTTCCTTTTTCTCATGTATCTCATATTCAAGTAGCCGTGCTTGTCTAAACGCATCCACGAAGCGAGGAGGTCTTCCTTAACTTGAAAAGCATATGTTCTTTTGTAGAAACGCACATAGCTACGTAAATCTAGAGTCGTGTAAAAAAATCTATGCATCTATGTAAGTGCGAGTTCCTGCGTCTCCTATGCATAAATCTATTTGCATATCACCCTGTGTTGTGTTCTTTTTTATCCACGTGTGAGCTCTCCTTGGGGGTAGCGCATTTTCTGATGGTTTTCTTCCATCTTCATTTGTTCGTTTGTTGTCTCACTGCTATTGTCTGATTCCTTTTCTTGCAGGCTTGTCGCATTCTCTCTTGTTCTGAGGTTCCTTTGTCGGCTCGATCCTCTCCAATCGTCCCCAAGGTGGTGGATGCCGCGGCCGACTCTCCCTCGTCCGCTCTTCGAAGTGATGTCTCTGTTTCATCTTCCTTCTCGTCTCTTGGCCTCCGAGACGGGAGGAGGCATGATGAAACTCTTTACCGATGTGCATCTGGCGAACAGACAGGGCACGAAGAGAAGGAAGGTGCAATCCTTCTCGATGAATTGCTTCGGCTAACTTCCTTCGCGCCGCTTCTCAACGAGTTCCCGTCTAAAAAAGAGAATTCGGGGAAGGACAAGGTGACTGCGCTTGTCCGGCAAAGTCTCCAGGGTCACCAAGCAGTCTTTGTTGCCCAGTGGCTTCTGGCTTGCCTCGCCGGCGGGGGGTGGTGCCTAGCTGGATGCCTAGCTAGCCAAGGCCAAGAGAGCTCGCGGTTCCGACTCGATGGAAACAGCCGCCCCCAGCGCCAGCTCCCGGCCGTCTCCCCCCGCAGTCTCCACCGTTTTCTCTCCAAGTGGCGCGAGTTCCGGGCGGCCTCCCCGGAAGGGTGTGGGGACTTCGAGACACCGGCGGCTAGCCACCGAGCTAGCGAAAACACAGGGGCCGGCGTTGTCGCGGCGCTCGAGAGCTTCGAAGCCGCAGTCAAGTTGCGAGTCTCTTCATGCAGTTCGGAAACAAGTCCTTCTCCCTCTGGGGGGACGGCTGTGCCTCTCGACGCCGCGGAACGTGGAGAATGCGAGAAAGACGAGAGAAGGAAACAACGTCCACCTCCAGTGTCAGCACCCGAAGTCGCGGAAATCCACCTTCTGTCGATCGCTCTTCAGTGGGCATGCATACTTCTGCTCCACTGCGAACTGCCGACAGCGCCTCTCACGCTGAAGCTCCCCGTCGACATGTCTACTGCTAGCGAAGGCGGACCTGTTCACTCTCCCAACAATACCCAGCGGGCCGAGGGACCTTGCGAAGACGAGGAACGCGGGGATTGCCTCTCTGTGTCTCTCTTTTTCAAAGTGTATGCGGACGAAGACACCGCTCTCACTTCATCGCTCGATCGCACCCGTCCCTGCTGGGAAGCAAGGGTCCTGGCTTCCGAGCTTCAAGTTCTTCTCATCAAGGTCGCTTATCGGCCCTTTATGCATGAAGTTGGTGGCGTTGCTTCTCTCGAATATGCGGCACGGTTTCTTTCTTCTCTTCTGCGTCTTTTGCTCTTGGTCACCGCCCACCCTCTCCAGTTCCCCCATTTCCACCTGCGTCCTCAGACTGACGGAAATCCAGAAGATTTCGCACAAGAGAAGGAAGGCAGTGACGAAGCTCTCTCCTGTGAGGAAGTAAAGGTGGAGACCAGTCTGGAGGCTGCTCGAGTTTTGGGCTGAGAGGCAGCGGATAGTTAGCAGATGGCATGATTCATCTTTGTGCTAGGTGTGCCTGCTTGGGATGCAAATCGGGGACTACAAATATTTTCGGTCGCCACGCTTTCCAGTCTCTGGAAAGTCTCCTTTGACAGTTTTTACTCTTTTATAAAAGAATACAGCGGGCGTCAATGGGGGCGTTTACACGGGTCGAACTCTCCGTCGCATGACCAGAGATCTTGTAGAATTTCAACTTGCCAACGGCCTTTGTTGCGAGCTACAGAGCACTCCTGTCCTCGTATTGTGTGGAGCCTGTGCTGCACGAGATTGAACCGACCTCTCTGTTCAACAGGATCATAAAAGACTCTTTTTTTTTATTTCTTCAAGGGCAGAAGCACTGTCAAACGAACGCCGTTGGGCTCCAGTGCGACGTCTGTGGCGGGGTGTCTTTTGCACTGTTGCAGGGAACTGGAGAAAGGTGAACCTTGCGGCATGTGTGCTCCATGTTTTTTTCTGTTTTTTTGTCTTTTTAAAGTTATCGAAAAGCCACAGCGGTCAGAGACGTTCTTTGAAGACACAAATTTAAAATTTAAAAGAAGCAGATCTCTTCAGCTCCTAAAAAGAGTTGCCTATCTCGCAAAGCCACCGCACTGTCGGCTGACTTTCGTCTTCTACGCGCCGCTCTTCCCCTCGATCAAGTGCTGCATTTTTCTCGTCTTTTTGCCAACCACGAGTCGGCCCTTGGCGCCCTGTGTAAGGCCGTCTTCTCTGCGGTGAGACTTGACTCAGGACGGCATGCAATGCTTCGAGCTTCTGCCCCGTCCACTACTCTCTACGCAACTGTCAACGCTGGCATGCCGCGTGCATGCACTGCCTGTGTTTACGTGTGACTTAGGTTTCACTGCATGCAGCGGATAGAGAAGCCAGCGCGGAGACGGCGCAGAGTGGGCCCCAGTTCGGGAGACGAGAGACCCGCAGGTTGAGAAAAAGTATCATTCCTCTGTGCATGCATGCACGCGAAGCAAAAGCCCCGCGGCTCCTCGGGAACACAAGTTTCGCTCCGAGACCGGAGACGAAAGCGGGGCGCTACACTCGAACGAGGCCAGAAGCTGTCCTTTGCGCCAGACAAAAGAGAGAAGGAAAACAAAGGCAGTCGAAGAGTCGGTGCAGACGTAAACGCAGAAAACGCTAAAGAACGAACAGCCTTGGAGGGAGTCTTCAGGCTTGCGAAAAAGAAAACAGACACACTCGAGCGTGGAAAGATCGCTTCCTGTCCCTAGTCAAGGGAGACCAGACAGCACACACAGTAGCAGACATGCATGCAACAGAAATGCATGCAAGACAAATACAGAAGATGACTTCGCTTCGGCGTAGCCGCCACTGTTCCTAAACCCTGGGGAGGCGGCCACAAGTCGTCTTGGTAGGAAGCGCAGTGCGCAACCGTGCATAAAAAAACGAACGCATGTATACGGGAAGAGGTTCACACGCATGCATATATATATATATATATATATATATATATACAAATGTATATATATATATATGCAGAGATGCTGTTTTCGAACTGACAAAAAGGCAGGGATTGGGGTCTCCTCTTCTTGATTCGTTTCTTCCGAGTGGGTCGTTCAGTCCTACCGAGACGAGCGGAGGTCCCGGCGCCTTCGTTTCCATGTTCACTTTGGACCCTCGACTCTGAACTTGCGAAGAAGCTTGTCGCTTTCTTCTGTTTCCCTTCTCCCCTCGTTTCTTTCGCTTCTTGAGTTCTCCATTCCACCGGCATCTCCGCCGCATCCACATCTCCTCTGTCAGCCTTTTCTGTCTGATTGCTTCGCTCTCTCGACTGCCTCAGCTCTCCAACCACTGGAGCGGGTCGTAGATCACCTCGCGCTTCCCGCCTCCAGAGCTTCTCGCGGCGCCGCCTGCTCCGAAGCCGGCAGCCGCGCCGGACTTCCTGGCGGCTTGTCGCTCCGCAGCCTGAGTCTCGATTTTCTGTCGAAGCAACTGAACCTGAAAAGCCGACGAAACAAACGTGAGAGCTCGCGGCGCGGAGAATGCATGCCTTAAACACGCGAGGGGAACGGCTGGAGCGACAAAGAAAAAGAACTTCGTGAGCAGCAAGCAAGAGAAAAGGAGATTCGTCCCCTCGAGAGTCTCTCTTCGGAGCCAGGAGACATTTTAGTCAGGTGTACATACACCCCGGTCTCCGGGGGAGCGCGTTGAGTTTTTAAACTGCTTCCCTCAACTTCTGGCTGGTCGGAGTATTATTCCTATCTTTGGCACCTTGCTAGTGACCGCTTCACTTCTCTCTCTACACTAAATCCACAGCATTTTCGCAACTAGTTTCCTGTCGATACGCGAACTCCAGGTCTCTCTCGATCTCACAACCACCTAGTCTCAGCGTTTGCAGGGTCGTTCTAAGCAGGAACGCGGCTACGCTGGCTCCAACGCATGCAGTGTGCATTGCCTTCTCTCTCCTACCTTCGAGGGGCCTTTTTCTCCAGAACTGCATGCGCCGTGCGAGTCCGAGCCGTCCGAAGGCGCTGTCGCGGCAACTCCGCCGACGCCACTGGAACTGTTGCTGCGGAATACGCGAGTCTTGGGAAGCGCGGGCGGAGTCTCTCTATCAGACTCTTCGTCAGCCTCCTCCAGATTTCGATTCATCACTTCTCGCAGCCTCTCTCCTCTCAGTTCCTAGAAAGGCACACATAAAACGACTTTATATATATATATATATATATATATATATATATATATATATTTATATATGTGCACAACTGTGTAGATGACGACCTCGTTTCAGAGGGCAGAGTACGCATATGTGCGATTCCACATGCATACAGAGAAGACTGATCTCGAGGCATGCGCATATTTAAAAAATAAAAATCCATGGAGAACTGTGAATCTGCATGTGGTCAGACCCATCCCGTTTTCACCGTTTACCTGTCTCGACATGCGATTGGCTTCTAGGCAGTCGTCGGAGAGAAGCGTTCGAATTCGTGTAGTTGAGAAAGGAACGCTCCGTCCATGAGCTCTCCTTTCTGCCGCTGTCTCTTCCCCACAAGGCCCTTTTTTCTCCTCTTTGCTGGGCGCGGTCCCCTCTCCACAAGGCCCTTTTCTCTCCTCTTTTCTGGGCGCTGTCCCCTCTCCACAAGGCCCTTTTCTCTCCTCTTTTCTGGGCGCTGTCCCCTCTCCACAAGGCCCTTTCTTCTCCTCTTTGCTGGGCGCTGTCCCCTCTCCACAAGGCCCTTTTCTCTCCTCTTTTCTGGGCGCTGTCCCCTCTCCACAAGGCCCTTTCTTCTCCTCTTTGCTTGGCGCTGTCTCTTCCGAAGGCGAAGACTCGCCCCCACCGCTCGCCCTAGAAGACGCCACAGCCGCCGACGAAGGCGCAGCAGAGGAAGGAGAAGAAGACGCGACGGAAGAGACCGAGGAAGATCTGGAAGACTGGAAGCGCTTGGCGACGGCAGCCACCACACCGTGAGGAATCCTCAGCTGGTCGCCAGCAGAGGAACTCGTGCATGCAAAAGTTGAGGCGCGAGATACAGAATTCGCGAAAGAAGCGACGCTTGACGAAGCAGGTCCCCCAGAGAGCGTATGAGGCACACTTCGCCGGCCTGCAAAGACACAATCGCACAGCTCGAGATGAACGCAAACATCGGACAACTGCTTTTATGATTGACTGGCCACTCAATGCATTCGTACACGCTTGTACATTAATGACAACGGCATACGCACAGATAACGTATTTACACATAATTCGCGGCGAAATATGTGAATGCATATATCCATACCTATATACAGATATAGATATATGCATACGTATGATGTGGAACAGCACTACCGTGTATGCATGTATGGATGTACATACATACATACATACATACATACCTACATACATACCTACATACATACATACCTACATACATACCTACATAAATACATACCTACATACATACATACCTACATACATACATACCTACATACATACATATATATATACATACATACATACCTACATACATACATATATATATATATATATACATACATACATATATACATATATATATATGTATATGTATATGTGTGTGTATCGACTGTGAACTAGCAGCACATCACGAGCAAATGGAAGAGCGCGTGATGTCCGAAAAAAGTATCTTCTATCGATTTCTTTTCTTGCCTGTTTGCTGTCCCAGTGAGGTTCGAGGGCGCAGAGGGCAGGGAGGAAGGACTTCCGGGGTCGACGCCAACAGGGGCGGCACTGGCGAATCGAGAAGCTCGCTCTGAAGAGAACAAAAGCGGATGCAGGCGCTCATGCAGACGCGCATTTGCCTTCACCTTTTTTATTTTTTAGGATCTTTTTTATTTTATAGCATCTTTTTTATTTTATAGTATGTTTGTGCAGTTCCGCGAGCATGTAGATTCCAAAGTACAGCTACGCGTTCCCACACGGGTACAAGGCGAAAAGGCAAGGCACTCTGTCATGCACATTTTGTCTCCACCTCGGTGATGTGTCTATTTCCAGACTCCCGTTTGCGTTTTTCGCTTTTGCCGTGGTTTCCTTCCCTCTTGCTTTCCTCGGCTTCCTCTCTCCTGCTTTCCTCGGTTTCCTCTCTCCTGCTTTCCTCGGTTTCCTCTCTCCTGCTTTCCTCGGCTTCCTCTCTCCTGCTTTCCTCGGCTTCCTCTCTCCTGCTTTCCTCGGTTTCCTCTCTCCTGCTTTCCTCGACTTCCTCTCTCCTGCTTTCCTCGGTTTCCTCTCTCCTGCTTTCCTCGGTTTCCTCTCTCCTGCTTTCCTCGGTTTCCTCTCTCCTGCTTTCCTCGGTTTCCTCTCTCCTGCTTTCCTCGTCTCCCTTCAGTTCCTCGCTGTCAAGAGCCTCTGCCTCTCCCCACACTCGTATGCATCTGCGATGTCTTTCGCCTCTCACTTTCCAGCAGGCGGCGACTACGCCTGCGGCTTGTTGCCAGCAGAGCTTGACTCCCGCGGAGCCGACGAGGACCCATTCGGCTGCGGGTGTCGCTGTTTCTCTCTCCGTTTGCTCCGCTCTCTTTTTGGCGCTGCCCGCGGCCGCCTGGCCAGCTGCAGCCGCCTGGCCAGCTGTGCTTTGTGTCTTGTTTGCGCTGGCTTCCTGGGTGCTCGGCAGAAGCGGCAGAAGGTCGAGCACCTCCACAGACTGAAAAACTGGGTGCAGGCTGCTTTGCCGTCCTCCCGCAACGCAGAGATGCGGCCGCCGCTCGGGTCCTTTCAGCCACACAAAGCAAATCGGGCCTATGCGCGCCTCGTTCAGACTTGGCACTGAGCAGCAAAAAAAAGCAAAGACGCACCGTCCAAGATAACTTAAGAAGAAGAAAAGAAAAAGAAGAAGAAGAAAGAAGAAAGAAGAAGAAAAGAAGAAAGAAGAATGGAGAAAAGAAGAAAGAAAAAGAAGAAAGAAAAAGAAGAAAGAAGAAGATCCTTCGGGTTCTTCTGTCCGTGGGGTCGGGGATGAACAGAGAGGTAGAGAGGTCTGCATCCTAACCTGCTAGAATGTGACATTCTCTTGAAAGTGAAAAACGATACACCGGGACAGCGGCGGAGAGGGGAGACCTCTCTCACATAAATCGCGGTACAGGCCGAAGCGAAGAGACAGATGCTCATCACAGACCCCGTTCCCTACCAAAAAAATCCATGTCCTGTGTTGGGTTGCGCGGCCCTACATGTGCAGAAGCATCGTAAGGCCCCAACAAAGGATCAACGGTCACAGGAGGCGCGTTTCAAGTTCCTCTCTTCCTAGAGATCGCAGGAGTAACTATGTGGTTTCTATCAGAAAAACGCAACCCTTCTCACAGAAAAACATAAAAGCGCGGTTTCTCTCGCCGTTCATTCTTCGGCCGTGGAAGACGGCAAGTGCATGCCTTTTGCGGAGTGACACTCGGACGAAGAGACGGAGTTCTGCGTCGAGTTTCCTCTTTTCTTGACTCACGCTCAAACCATTCGTTTGTGCTGCTGTCGAACATCTCGACGGACGAGAGTGGCTTAACGCCGTTGGTGCCTCCTGTGATCCGACAGAGACGAAAAGCGCGTTCATTCACGAAAAGAGGTTAAACCAACGCAAAGGTTCTTCGAAGAAAAAGTATGGAGCTGCTGGGGAGTCTCCGCGTCTCTCCCATGCACGACTCCCTCTAGACACCTCGACCCTCTCCCTCTCCCTCTCCCTCTCAGTTCTCTCTGTGTGTGACTCCTCGTCTCTCTTTCTCGCTCTCTCATTCCACTCTCTTCTCTCCTCCTGTGTCGCTTGCGGTGTCTCTGTGGGGGGTCTGCGCTCCTTCCCTCTCGCGAGCTCTGTGTGTTTCCTCGAGTCCCGCTTCTCTGTCTCAACTCGTTCACTCCCGTTTGTGCCGAGGCAACGCACTCATCTCCACGAAGAAGACGACAGTCGTCGACACACTGTGAACTCTCCGCCGGATCTCCCGCATGGCGTCTTCTCACCTGCACAGAAAATCAAGCCTCGGTACTGCGCGACGCCGAAGCTCGCTCGGCCGTGCTTCATCGACGGCAAACTCTGCCAGCCCTCTGCTCCGTGGCTCGCCCCGCCCTCGCCGGAACAGGCCTGCTTGCCAGCCCCCTGAACTGCATGCAGCGGCTCCGCGCGGTCGCATGCAGTCCCCTGCTGCGGCGCCTGCGGTGTATGCACACCTGGACTGCCTTGTGCGACGGCGTCAGCGGAAACGCCAGCAGGGGAGCTGGGAGCTGTCGCGAGACTCGAGCTTCTCGAGCAGGACGGAGAAGACAGCGGGGCGATGGCCAAACCCTCGACTGTCTTCAGCACCCGGCCATGGTCACCCGCGGCGTCTCTGCCGCCAAGCGCGAAGATGTTCGATCCGATCGCGACGGCGCCGAACGAGTGCCTCTGGTGCTGCAGCGGCGCCAAGTTGATCCAATTGCGCTTCACCGGGTGGTACAGCTCGACAGATTTCAAGACGCCTTTCTCGTTCTCGCCGCCCAGCACAACCGCGCGACCGCCAGACACCGCGCAGCCCGCTGGAAAGGAAAGGCAGCAAGGAATGGGAGACTCTGTGTGAAAACACGAACGGCGAGAAGCAGCGTGGAAGAGAGAGAGACGAAATCCTCGGCTCAGAACGAGGGGAGGAAAGTGAGACTGACGACAGTGAGGACGAGAGAGCGCGAATGAGACTGAGAGAGAGAACGAGCGATCGAGACAGCCAAGGAAGCGCGTTGTTAAACGGACGAGTGGTGTCTTGGAGACATACGGCACACTGAAGAATGCGCAGGGACCGAACGCAGCGTGAAGTCCAACGAATTCCTTGCCTTGTGACCTCTGTCTTCTCACCGTGGTGAGCGCGTGCAAAGTGCAGCGAAGGCATCGAGACCCAGCGCTCCTCTGTCTCTTCGAATCGTTCAACTGAGTTGAGGACGGTCTGTCCGTCTCTGCCGCCGACGAGCAAGACTTCATGACCTGCACAGACACCGTACAGAGTTCCAGCGGATCCAAACGACAGGCAGTAGGGCCTCACCACGAGTCCAAGAAGAAGCGGCGAAAGGAGTCCGAAATCCACGTCAACTCTCCAGAGGACGGACATGCAAAAAAGCCGCAATCGTGAGTTACAGCATAAAACCCGAGGCAAACCGAGGCGGAATGAAGGGCGCGAAAAAACAGAAACGCACCTTTCCGCGCAGAGACACGCGCAAGACGCGACGGGGAGAAGAGAGCGACAGGCGAAAAAAAAGGACCGGCGAACACAAACGACGAAACGTTCGGACATGTGCACTCGTCCACAGGAGAACGTAACGGCAACCTTTCTGCCAAAAGAGTGTGACGAAAAAGAAAGACGGGGGGAGAATGCCGCGCCTCATCAGTCACGGGGAGGGCGCGCCTCGTCGGTGTCACTTCAAACGCATGACAGGTCTGGGGCGCCTGTGGTGGAAACAGGGGGGAAAACGCGGGGGAAAAGCAGAGATGGGCGGCAATTTCATACCTGAAGTAACGCAAGTCACATGGCCATATCGGGGAGTCTGTAACTTAGGCAAAGTCGCCTCAGGCAGAAGAAGAGGAGTCTTTTCGAGGGTCTGCTGCTTGGATGCACCCGCCGCCGTCTCCTGAGGCTCCCCGTCGGGTGTACGTACACCCAAGAGTCCCGAAGGTGCCACGATCAACTTATAGGCGACATCAACGGGTCGCCTTTCTTCGTTGCCGCCGGAAAGCACGACCCACGGGTGGTCTTCAGCCTCGTCTCGCGACCTGTCGCTTTCTGGAGGCTCTCCCCTAAAGGGCGAATCGCCAGGAGATCCGCAAACAGGAGTGCAGACCGGTTTGTCCGCCATGGCTGAAGTGTCCGGTGAAAGGGAAGAGTCGCGTTTGGCGCGCGTCGATTTCGCCCTGCCGCAAACAGCAGAGGCGCTGAGAACCACGCCTTCCTGGCTGACAACTGGGTGAGTGGTTTCAAGAGGAGGAGAGGAGGTAGATTCCGCAGACGAGCGTCGGTCTAAGAATCCCTGCAGCGACTGGTCCGTGGCGGCAGCTGCAGCCCCAGAAAAAAAACAGAAAGGGGCGGAAATGCAGTTTGGAGAGTGTGGCGGTTTCCCCTCTAGAAGAAGGGAGAGAGAAGAACGCCGCTGGCGCCCGCAGCTCTTTCTTCGGCGACCGAGTGCCCGGCCGCAAAGTCGGCGCGCTCCCGTTTGAAGCGCGAAAGAGCCAGCGGGCAAAAAGTCAAAGGAGACGGGGAAGAAGGGACCGCGAAGAGAAGGAAACAGAGAAGCACAGCAAAGCAGAAACAGCTTCAGAGACACACGAGGTCGAGAGAAATGGTAAGCGGTATTCTGGCCGATCCCAAGAAGCCGCCTCCGCAGAAGTCCTGCGTGTGTGGAAGGAAATTCTCGACAGGGTGAACCTCATAAGACTCGGTTGCTTCGACGCATCGTACCAGAAGAAACGGAAGAAAGAGGGATCTCTGAAAGGGAAACGGCACAGAAAACGCAAAGAGCTGTGTCTAAGAACTGTTTTCTGCGTGAGGGCGCGGCCACATGCACAGCTAGAAAAAGGCGCTGTCTGCGAGAGTCGTTCAAAAGCGCGAGCCTGGTGTTACTCTCGAGTTTTCGGTGTTTAACCTATTCTCTTTCCTCGTGCAGCGACACCATTATACGCATCCCTTACATCACCAAACACAGCAAATCCACCGGCGAGTATGTGTGAAATCACGCTTAGAAGGACCCCTCTAGTTCGTTTCTGGTTTACACAGAGTAATGGTCCGCGGTGCAGCAGTCGGCGCCCTCCGCCAGCGTCGCCCAGGCCCTTGCTTGCGCGAGAAAGTGTCTGTATTCTTTTCTGGGGTTTCTACCGGAAGCCGCCTCACTTTAGAGAGGTTCTTCGCAAAAAGGCCGGAACTCTAAGGTGTGTCAATCCTGGATGGTGCAGCAGAAGAAGTATTCTCTGTTAGGGGTTGACGATTCTTCGGTCAGGCCCAGTGCCACGCTGCTCTCGCTTTTTCCGCAGCAATGCATTTACTGCAGTGAGCACCGGACTATGAATGGAGGAGAATTGCCACTGAAGTCCTTGACATGGTGTCCATTTGCTCAGAAAGATCGAGGCGAATATCTGGCGCTACACTGAAAAATTCAGCTGAAAGCACAACACAGAATTTCTGCGGGGGACGTCGCGACTCCGCACGGGGTGCTTCCCGCTAGAATCTGTCTACTTCAAATCGCGAGTTCAGTTGTTATACTCGACACCACAGCGTATATGTGTCACAAGTCCTGAGTTCTCACCTTTGGCGGATCATTATGGAAACGACTGTTGATGCACAGGGGGGAACTGTCGTCGCAAACCGGCTTCAATCAACAGCTTCCCGCGATCCAGCACAAATACCGGACAGAAACTGTAACATGAATGAAAGAAAGTCAATCTCACTTACAGAAGGGTCGATCGTCGAGACACCTGTAGAAGCGCAGTAGCTGAGGAACCAGAAGAGTCTGTCACAGCCTCAATGGGGATGTCCGATGGGGGTTGTCGAATGTGTGAAGCGCTCTGTGTTGGTTACCAAAGGTGGCATGTGGATTACTCGTATGTCTGCCCTCTGAATGATGGTGAGCTACTCTGCAGTAGCCGTAGCCGGCCGCCTTATGAAGTCCACACAATGCTGCGCTGACTTGTGGTTTCTCTGGTATTCGTAGTAAGCTTCTGTTGGGTGCGGGTGTGGACCTGGGTGACTGTGTCACTCATATTTGGCGGGCATGATGCCGCGTGCCTGTCTTCCAGAATCTTCGAGTCCAGAGTAGGAAGTAGCGTTTCCCAGTCTTGGAGAATACTAAATCGTCAAATTCGACGAATCTGTGTTCTAGATGAGGTCGAGGCGACCTCCACAGCAAATGAACGTCAAAACCGCCAGGTAGCAGGCATGTAATCTCTGCCGCTGTCGAGCTCGAACTCCTCTGGCTCTCCGGGAATGAAAAAACTGGAGGAAGGCCGAGGCAAAATGTGAGGCTTCAAGTCGCGGAACGAAGCCGAAGGTGGGTCGTTCCGTGGCTCCTCTTTATCCGCATGCGTGTGATTCTTGTTGCTTGGCAAAGGGTAAACACACGGCTGGCACTCTTGCAGATAACGCCTATCCCCCCAGCGCTCTCGACAAAATTCACATAACAACTCGTCGGTCATTCTGTCTTTCAGGCCTCGACAATCGAACCCGCAGTACTTCCAACAGGTTGACAAGCATCCGGTGCCTCTACGTCGGCACGTATTGCACCACCGCGACAGTGTTACAGAACCAAAGTCAGACACAGCCTTTGCCTGCAGTGCATGTCGCTTCCAAATCTGACCAGCAGGAGACGACTGAATAGTTACAATACTTGGTGCTGCCCTAGTTGTATTCCAAGTTAATAGGAAAGCGAAAAGGGTACGGGCGATCCACCGTACGCGAAATGCCAAGGATGGCTTCGACTCATTTCTACGCAAGCGCAGAAGAAGGCTTGTAAGCGATGCTAGTGCTTCGCCTGCACACATTTTGACACTGGGTCTCTGCACCGAGTTCCATCCAACTCGTTCGCTTCGCGCTTTTATCGAGCAAGCTCAGCAGTTGCTTTGTCGTGATACGTTTTGCTCGAAGAATCCTATTCACAGAACAAGCTGCTAGTTTCGCTTGGTGCAAAATAACTGTCCAGAGCAGTGGTCAGCAGGAGCTCCCTGTTGCCTTCCCGACTTGGAGGTTATGAAATTCAGGACAGTGAAGCAAACAGAAGGAAAGGCAAAAGTGGGCTTTTTGTACTTCTTCACAAGTATCAGAAATATAACTGTCTTTGTGACTTCCTGATGAAGAAGCATGTTAGGGTAAAGAGTTCGTCAACTGTGTAACTTTGATGTACTTCGCATACGGTTTCTGTAGGTGAGACAGCAGTTTTGTTCAGGATGACGATCGACGTAATGCGATACGACAGAAGCGGTGGCGGCCGGTGGCGGCTCCCTTTCCAGTTTCGCACTTCACGTCTGAATCACAATGGTGCAGACAGACGAAAACACACTCATGGAAAGCTACACTTTTGTCGCAATAAATCTTTAAAAATAAACCAGCTCGAACTATCCAACACCGACAAGGAGTTCCCACGATAACCATTCGCTTGCTCTCTGCTACCATCGACTGTATGTAACTGCGTCCATCGGTAAAAGGCTCGAGTGAGTTTGAGGGGCGGTTCCTGGCCCCTCACGTGGACGGCTGCTTTTTAGCTGTTCGCAAGTACTGTGGCAAATGTTCATCGTGTGTGTACAGTTTCAAAACAAACACAGAGCACTGAGTTTCCATTGAGACGTTAAGCAAACTTAGGGCAAGAATTCTGTTCCACTAAGCTCAGACGTTCTCTGAAAAAAGTGCCCACCAGTTTAAGTGACATCGCTGCGAGCCTGCATCTTTGGACACCGCTTAGTAATTTGCTGTAAAAACGCTCCGCCTGTAAAGTGTGTAAGGCGGGAAACGTCGAGCTCGGTGAGAATCCGTTCTGTCTTATTGATGCAGAAAGTAAGTTTCTGAGGTTCCACTGCCACAAACGTGAGTGTGGGACCTGAGCCGCTTTATCTGGGGTTGTTCATGAAGCTCCAGGCTGAGCTACAGAAAACCGTATGATAAATAAACATATACAAAGGTCCCCATGAATGAAAACCCCGAGTAACGGAAACCGTACATTACAGTCGATTCTGAACCGTGGCTGCACAACAAGCTGCTTTGTCAGGCTACGCCGTTCTGTCCTGCTGTCCAATAGAACAGAGAGACGCGCTTTCCTGGGAGGTGCCAAGATTGCACAGAAGTCAACGAAACTTCTCTTGTGGTCATCTTGCGTGCCCCAGCAGGCACACTGTACCACATTCGGGTTCCGCGGAGAACCTTGTGGACGGTAATCCCACGAAAGAGAGAAAGCGAAGCACTGAAGGGGCACATCCGAAGTCTGGAACATCACTGCGTAGCTGAATGTGGCTTTCGAAGCTGCTTGGAAACGTATGGTCGCGAGAAAAAGCTCTCATCGGAATTTAACTGGATGCTGAGACTGGAAACCAAACGTCACACTTGCCTCATGAGCTGCATCAGCTGTGCATCAATATTGCATCCCCGTACGCGGAATAAACGGGGATCCTTGGTTGAAACTCGTGAAGAAAATCTCAGCTGTAGTTTCCGCTTCAGACAGCCCGGTGCTTTTCCTGCTGTCACCGGTGGTGGAAACCGTGGTGTCGGTGTCTTCCGTGGAACGTGTTCCCAGTCTCCCGTTGTTGGCCAGATACGGGGGGCAAGCGTAAGCCTGTGAAGAAGGTGAACGTCCAGATAACGAGTAAGCGGTCGCGGTTAGGCCTGCGCGAACCCGAAATCTGGCTTGGTCATTCAAAAACGCTTTTACAGAGTATTCAGCAGATTCGGCTGCTTGGCGGGCAGCAGCAGCGGCTGCTTGGGCTTGTCTTGAAATCGCTGCGGAGCACGTCGAGTTGTGCTGGTGTCCTCGACTGCCGGCGTACTTCTTGTTCGTCGCCATTGCGTTAACCTGTGAGTGTCGCGATAAACAAGAAGATGCAGATGCTTTTGGAGCAATCGTGTGGGTACACCAAGTCGCTGTTAGCACCGAACACCAACAGGATATTCTGGCAAGGGGCGAGTGGCCCGACAAATGAGCACGACAAACACGCAGGCTCGTTGGTTTAAAACTCAGGTTCTAGCGTGAGATGACAGTTTTTTCCCGTGGAAAAGCTCCACAACACTGCGAAGAGACAAGCAACTCCTGTTGGATCGAACACGTTTCGGAAAAGGTGGGGACAGCGGAAAACAGATTCAGAGTCCACTAGATCGACCAGCGTGCACGTCACCACCAATGTCAATGTCTGAAGCTCCAGGGCATCGAACTGTTCGAAGTATGCACGGAGTACCAACCGAGCGTTGAGTTCAAATAATGCATGGACAGATTACCGCTAATAAACGAGAAACAAAACAGTATGACGAACGAAAAACAAAAGAGCTCCCGGGTCGGTGGCTTCTTTTAAGTGCGAGCGTTCCATGCATTAGAGGGAATGTGAATGACACAGAATCTCGTCTACGCGGCGAATTCGCACGACAAACCGAGTCAGTCTGCCAGAAAAAAAAGTCCACGTTCAGCGCTGCATCTACGGAATTATCCAAGACATGAACAGATTTGGATAGTATAGGACGCGTCTGCCTCCCCCGTCTTCGTGCACACTCGCAGTTACCAGCCACTTCGTGGAACCGCGTCCTTGAGCAGTCTTGAAAAAGGCAGGCGTGGCGCAGGCACTGTCTTAGCACAGCCAGATTGTTTGCCGAGGGAAGGGACCGCGATAAAAGCAGTAGAGGACTGTCGTGTAATCGGAGAAAAAGGCAAAATCCATCAGCCTGCTCTTGTTGCAGTAAGACTCGCGTTGGAGTCCCAGAACAGGAATACTACGACATTGCGGCTAGGTCGGCAAGACATCGATCATCATAAACAAGCAGATAGATATGGCTACTTGCCTTCGAAGTTTGCCTTCCTTTGTCGATCTCCTTCCAAAAAGGGATGTGCTCTGTAAATAATCCTGAGAGCCAAATCTCTGAGTGGCACGAAACACAAACTGCGTACTTTCTTGTAGCCGCCTTCCACGACACCACTGAGAAGCGCTTTTGACATTTTCTCTTCATGAATCGGGAGCCGGTTTTTGTGTTACTGTCTGATGTGAAGGTCTGAAGAATTCCTTGGGGCGCGCGAAGAGACGGCGACGCGGTAAAGATATCGAACAATAGAGGGAAACAGATTCTTCCTCCGACATGATTCATACGTGGACGGTAGACAGCGGGTCCCCAGGTTTGCTATGACACCTCGTATGTGCATGTTTGGTTTTGTAAGGGTGAACAGAGTCACAACTGCAGCGTCGCTGAGTGGACCTGACGGCATGACGAGTGCGAATTTTTCTCGCTTCGACGCAGGAAACTCTCTTAAACGCCAGCAGCGCTCGTCCTTCGTCGATCGGAAGAAAGCAGTTCCGCATGAAATCGTGCGCCGAATTTACCAGTCGCTTAGTTTTGTCAAGGCAGATGTTCCAGTGCCCAAACAGCTTACGTCCTTTCCATTCTAAAAGTGGTACCCAGACCGGCGGATACCACTCTGTAGCATCTGAACTGCGGATTTCAACCGGCAAGGAGCAACAAACGCCCAAGCATCGTGTCGTGAAACTTATCCGTAATCCCCTCGGAGAAGTTGGCACTGAAGAACTCTGAGAGTAATAGGGTTCGGCGAAAGATGTCATGTTGAATTCTACGTACAGCTAAGTCTGGTGGTGTGACCCTCGGAAAACGATAGCGGCCTATCGGCTGAACTGCGCAGTTTTAGCGGGAAAACTCGATCGCCAACGACTATCAAGAACACCGCTGTGTATCGAAAAAGCGAGGCATGAAAAACGTATCGCGGCATGGAAGAGTGACGCCTCCATCCGCGGATACTATCGTGAAATAGGCACCCATCTAGTCCTTTCTCCAACTCTTATTATCGGTAAAAGAAAGAAGTACGGTGAGACAGAGGGTCGGAACAAAGCAGGTCACGGCCACCTTAGAACTCCCAGGCCTCGAGTTCCCTGTCGTTGATATTTGCCTTCTGCCCTCTCTTTTGTTTCAGTTTTTTCCCGGTTTCGTTCCCTGTTCCGGTACATGCTCCCTGGGCTCTGTCGCCGCCGTCAGCGGGTGGCCCGCGATTTTTGACAGAAACGTCGCTCTCGGGGTTCTCAGACGCACTCGAAAGCCTGGAACTAGGCCGCGAGTGTGGATATGCACATCATTTCATCCCAGTTAGCGGTTCGCAGTTTCCAGAAACACTTCAGTCGGCAGAACTGGAAAACGACATCCCAGAAAAAGTATGTCGACACGCTCGTGCTGGCCTTTTGCCGCCGCTATCCGGAATTCTTTTCGCAGGCAAACAGGAGATCCTCAGGCGTTCTCGACTCCATAATTTCGCGGTGTGCTCCTTGTAGAGGGAGCAGACTCAGCAAAAGGTTGCTTCGCCCCTGAAACGCCAGAGTTTCTCGCTTTCTCTGTCGTCTGGCTGTGTCCGTGCTCAGAGTGGAACCCCAGAAGAAGCGTCCAATCGATTCGGCGAGCTCTTCAGTCCCGTGTGCATGCGATCTTCCGTTTTCTCTGAGCGCTTCAGAAACTCGATTGCGCTAGGTTGTTTGCGTCTTCTCTCATCTTTTCTTTCCTTTTCATGTTCCGCTACTCTACTGCCAGTTCCATTTCTCCGGTCCCTCGCGTTCCGGAGCTGATTCTGCGCAGAAATAGAGAGGGAAGTTCCCTTCTTGCCGCACGCCACGTGTGGGGCCTCTTGTCGATATACCATCCCCGTTTTTCAACGCTGCTGTATCTGCAGTCCTTCTTCACGAGTTTTCTGTTTTCCTTCGCCGTTCTCTCGTTTCGACTATCTTTTCGTGAAGCGTTTTCAGCCGCTACCTGAGCTCCGCATCCTCCGTTTTTCTCACTGCGGTCGCCGTGCCTGTTGTGCTGTCTAGCCCACTTGCGTTTCTCTAAACGCTCTCGCTTGCTGATTGGAGCTTTTCGCTAACTCTCCGACTGTTTCTCTCCTCCTTTTCCATGCGCTTGTAATTTCTTCTCCTAAAAGCCAAACCGTCGCTTCGTCCAGAGAGATCCTGTGGCGGGGGTTTTCCTACTCGTGTCCTGGAGGTCTTATATCTGCAGCCTCTCTGAACCACGGTCCGATTCAAACGCGCATTCCCTGTCAAGGAAAGAGGCGAATCTGTTCCGGTTCTTTTTTGTCTCTCCATCGGAACTCCTCGAGAAACTCGCGTCCAGAAGGAAGAATGTAGAGCAACGCTTCACTCAGGGAAAACGCAGATCGTCTCTTTCTTTTTTCAGCGCGTGAGCGCATATCCCGTGGTTTTCTGCAGCAGGTTCCCAAGCCGCTGTCATTGGCTCGTCTCGCCCGCGTTGCACTTCTGCAGTTCGTATCCATCAGATTGCGCGACTCGTAAAAAATGAGTGGACGCGGAAGAGGCTCTTTTGGCGGCCGTGGAGGAGGCAGGGGAGGACGGGGAGGCTTCGGCGGACGAGGTGGCGGACGCGGCGGCGGACGCGGTGGATTCTCTGGAGGAGGTAGGGAGGAAAACTGAAGACAGTTGTGACGAAGAAGACACTGAAAGAAGAAAAAACGCTTCGGAAAGAAGAATGAGAAAAGACACTGAAGGAAGAAGGGAGGTGAAGACCTGGAAGGGCACGAAGAAACAGGCGAAAGGGAAGAGAGATTGCCGGATTCGAGTCTCAGTCGTCAGATAGGTCTTTCCACGAAGAAGATCAGGAGCAGCGGTGAATAAACGGACCCAGTGCCGAGCATGCCTTCACCTGTTCTCTGTCAGAGGACTCCACGCGAACAAAGAGGTCTGTCGGGTGTTGGCAAGTCTTTCTCTTTCCATTTTTGCGTCGTTTCTTCTCTCGTGGGGGATTTCCGTCGAAGCGAGGAGTCCTGCCCCCCAGGAGCGAGAAAAGGGAGACGCTCTCGCGCCCCCTTCGACTCCTGAGTGCGTCAACGGAGAACGCGAACTTCGAACAGGAGAGAGTGCGTCGCGTCTTTCTTCCTTTCAAAACGCTCTGCTTCTGTCTCCACAGTGTGTCTGTTGCAGGGGGACCCCCTTCCTCATAAGTTCCCTGTCTCCATGCTGCTTTTCTCCTCTCCCGTCAGGCTACAACCAAGGCCCTCCGGAGCAGATTGTCGGTGAGTGTGTTTCCGACGGCTCGAACGGGACTGGCGCGAGAGACTAGCCAAGAAGGTTTTGCGGCTTCCTGTCTCTCAGCTTCGAACGTCTTTCTGTCACTGTCCAGTTGGTTCGTTCTTCGCTCTCGCGTCTCTTGCCTTTCCGGTCTTTCGCTCTCTTTCTCCACACCCGGCGCTCAACGGAGGGCTGAAGTCCGCGCCGTCGCTCCCGGCTTTCTCTCTGCCTTGTCTTCGCTGGTTTTCTGGACGCGGGTCTCGGTCGCGTTGCTTTTTTTTTCGCTTCTTCCCTCACGCGAGCTGCGTCTTTCTGGTGTGGATCTCCTCCTGCGCTTGCCTCAGAGGCTGGCGAAGTGATGCATGCGTGCGAGTCGCAACTGGTCGTCAAGGGCACTCTCTCTCAACAAGTTCCCTACTTCAACGGGCGGGTGTTTCTGGAAAACAAAGAAGAAATTGGAAAGGTGGACGAAATCCTCGGCCCCATCAATGAAATGGTAGGCGACGTCTGCGACTGTGGAAAACATGTTTTGTGCCTTGCCCCCTCTTTCCCCTCGCGTCTTCTGAAACGGATCTGAGTCCTTTCTATCCGTATACGTCTCGAGACTTCTCCTCTGTCTTCTCCCGCAACTTTCTTGTCGCACTCCTGCGTCTCAGTCTTCGCTCCGGTGACTCTTCTCTCTCATGTGACTTTCTTGTCTCACTTCTGCGCGTCCTGCGTTTGAGTCTCCACTTGCGGTTCTCTGCTTTTCCTGACCGGTCGTCCTGCTGCAGATGGGTGCCGGTGCTACTCTCTCGCATGTGTACATACACTTCAGTTGCAGCGGCTTTCCTCCGACGCTTGGCATGGTTTTATTGCCTTCTGTCTGGAATATAAGTCGCGACGCCCCCTTGGACGCAGGCGTCTTAGATGGACGCTGAGCAGCCAGTAGCCAGGCATCTCGTTTCTTTTGTTCTTTCGGTTCGCTTTTTTTCCAGCTTTTCTCTGTTCGCTTGAACGAAGGTGTGAAAGCCGCATCTGTCAAACCGAAAACCAAGGTGAGAGCTGTTGGAGAGGCGCGGCGCTAGAGACCAGGCAAGAACGGAGAAACGTCCTCTCTGAGAGATGCAGCTCCAAGGGTCGTTTCAGCTGGATGGCGGGCGCGGTGTTGGCGCTCCCTTTGCTGCTAGGTTCGAGAGGTTCTCTGGCGTTCGAGAGACGACGACTCGAGCGTACATACACACACCCGACGCGCTTCAGTCCTTGTTTAGTCCGCAGGGAGAAAGACACAGGAGAAAGAGGGAGAGAGTGCCTCCTCGAAACACTGCAGGCCTCTGCTTCGGGCAGACACGAATGCGCTTGATCTCGTGAGCAGTCAAGGCGAGTCTTCTTGTCTCTCTCCAACCGATATGGTGGACGCAAAAAACGGAGACAAACGCCTTCATGTGTGCCGGTGGTTGCACTTGCCTTCGCCGCTTCCAGTGCTCTTTTTTCGCGTCTTCTCTTTCTCTCTGCAGTTCTACATCGACTGTCAGCAGACGCTGCCTCTTAGTCGCTTTCTCCCCAAGCCTCCGGTTGCCAAGGGCCAGAAGAAAGGTAGGGTGGAAAGAGTCTGTCACTCTTTTCAGACATCCCCGCACTCAAACAAGAGTCGCGGCGGATGAGGATTCCTCGCCGGCGGCCTGCATGCGCCCTTCGGTTGAAGGCTGTTTCGCTCCGAACTCCCTCCTCACTTCGTCTTTGTGTCTGTGGCTCTTACTAGCTCTGGATGCTTTCCCAGTCTTTTTCTCTTCAGCGCCGCTTCCTTTTGTTCACTTTTTGAGCAGATGGCTCCCCAACGCTTCAGCAGAGCTCTGCGCATCGTCGTTCCTGCTGCCGTTTCTTCCTCTGTCTGTCGAGTCTTCAATAACGCCTGATCTCCGTCGTTTTTTCTCGCATTTTTCGCTAACTTCGCACGCGTGTCTACAAAGTTGAGGATTTCCTTCCTCCGCATTGGAGGCTTTTGCGTTTTCTTTGAGAATTTCTCGCCTATCTTCTAAAAGCATACAAGCGCGTCTCTGCCTCAAGTTAGGACTGGAAAGAACTTTCTTGGTCCTACACATCCCCTTGAACCTCCTGTCTCCAACTGTCTCTGACTCTCTCCGTATGTCTCCTCTCTGCAGAGGCCGGTGCTGGCGGACGCGGAGGCGGTCGTGGAGGTCGAGGCGGCGGTCGTGGAGGCTTCGGGCGCGGCGGCGGCGGCAGGGGCGGCGGCGGCAGAGGCGGCGGCAGAGGAGGTTTCGCCTCCAGAGGCTCGTTTGGGTGAGACAGCAAAGGAAAAACGAATCTTTGGCCTGTGCATCTCACAAGAGACACAAAAACAGGCGAGAAGTCTTGAGAAAAGCTCTTTGCTCTCCACCATTTCACATATATATATATATATATATATATATATATATATATATATATATATGCGCTATAGATATGTACATACACTTCCAAAGACGTACACACAAATATATATATATATATATATATATATATATATATATGCGTATTTATATGCCATAGAGATAAATAGATGGATAGATATTTTGTGTATAACTGCATGCACGCACGTTTATATGTCCATACATATTTATATATATATATATATATACATGTATATCTATACATATATAAATATATGCTTGTTGGTATTTGGGTTTAGGCGTGAGAGGCAGATGTTCACGAGGAAAGGCGGTAGTGTACCTCGCGTTTATTATGCTGTCGCCTTTCTGTCTCGTGCCGTCTAGGTTCTTCACTTTCTCGTTTGTTTTCTGTGCATGCAGCCGTGGAGGAGGCGGCGGACGGGGTCGTGGAGGCTTCAGCAGAGGGTCGTGATGGCCCGCGGTGCGTTCTTGGGCGCCTTTTGGAGGCATGCAGAGGGCATGGCCAGCTCTGGAAAAGTAGTTCGGAAGATCTCCGAGAACAAGGAGGCTCGCAGTCTCGCGAAAAAGCATGCATCAGAGGCAGTGTTTTGGTCCGTTGTTTGGGGCTCTTTTGATGGTTTGCGGTGTGCTCCACTGTTGGTCCGCCATCTTTTGTCTGATCTCTCCCGTCCCTTGTGTTCAGAAGAAGCTGCGTTTTTCTCGGCAGTGGCTAGCTAGTCGCGCTCGCGCGAAGAGCCGGCGTACGTTCGACTGCGCCCTCTCTTTCTCCAGCGATCGGTGTCTTTCTCTCTAGTTCTGGTCGCTCCTTGGTGCGAAAGTCGGGCAATCCTGTGAACCAAAACTGGAAACGAAAACTGTCAAGACCTCGCAGGTGTCTCGGTCCTGGTGTTGCGTCTGCAGGCGAGAGGCCAAAAACTGGCAAAGAATCAAAAAGCCTCAGCTAGCCAGAAGTCACACCATCCATGAAAGGAAGTAGAGAGACGCATGGACGTATATATATATATATATATATATATATATGGATGTGTGCAGGGGGGAATGTATCGTATCCTATGTGCAAAGCTAGTATCATGAACACAGCGATCAGAGCTTATCTCTAGAAATAGGCACAAACGCGCATCTATCTACCTATACAGACATATATAGATATATAGATATATATATATACACGTCTTTACGGAAGTATACATGAGAGTTTTCTTCTTGCTGCTTTCTCTCCTCCACGTTTGTTCCTTTCGCCGATTTCAAATGAAAGGACTGCCCTTTGGAAGTTTCCTCACTACTTCTCACGCTTCTCAGAATGCCAGAGAGGCGCTGCCTGCACCAGGCCTTGTCACCCACAGCGCCTCGATGTTGGACGGTCCCCCACCAGTGCAGGCGCATGCACATGGAACTCCATGTGAACGTGCTAGCATATCCATCGACACCTATACACTTTCATAAATGCAGACCGACATGTAGATGCATAAATATATATGTATATATATATATATATAAATAATATATAAATGTACATATGCATACGCATATATGCATATAGATACATATTTTTGTGCACATCTCTGTGTATCTGTGTGAAAACGTAAAAGTGCAGAAAACGCAAACGCTTGGAATGCCGATTCTCCATTTCTCGAGTGAACATTCTCGGTGGTGTGGGCGTGAGTTCTGCTTGGGAGTGATATCTGTGAAAGCCGTCGCTTTCGACATGTTAACGGAAGGAAGGTAGTGCGGATCCCAACGGGGGTCGGAGAAGGCGACGACGAAAGGCTGTTCTGTTTTCTTCTCGATGGACGAACGCGGAAGAGTGTGGGCTGATTCGGTTTTGAGCAGTCATGGTGGAACCTGTTTGATGAGTCGTTTTTCAGGAAGCAGAGATGACAGCGCCGATGCCTGCAAGACTGGAACTTCTGTTTCCTGCCAGTGCATGCGCTCATATCGCCTAACGGAAAACGCCGTGTGGACATCCGAGAGGACCATTTTCTGTCTTGTCAAGCTGCCTGCAGGTGTGGACACCAGGAATCTACAAAGAGGGCAAAACAGAAGAGTGGAGGGTCCCAGAGTTTTACCGTTACTAAAGACAGATAGACCTAAGCATTCCCGACAGACTAATCTCAAGGAAAAAACGAGCAAAGCGCGTTTGCGCTTGTCCTTGTTTTCTGTCTGTCTGTGTTGAACCTGAAAAAAGCGCCCGTGGCAAGACTCTCTGTAGGTCCTTCCGAGCGTCCGGTCAAGTCTCTCTTCCACTTAGACTGCAGAGAAAACCAAAAATCTGCACATCTGACTAAGTTTGCCTTTCCTGCGATGCCTCCTCTCGCGAGACGAGTCTGATGTCGCCCGTGGTGTTGCCCGAGTTTCTTCGCCGTGAATCGAAGGTAAAAAGCGCTGTTGGGGTGCAGTCTGGCAAGGATGTGCCAGTAGGAGAAGAAAGAACGGAACTGAGGATCCACAGCGAGTCGAAAAGCCAGTTTCCTCGCACAACCGAAAAGCAAAAGACCTCGTCTTGCCTTGTACATCGGCCACAGCATGCACGCGTCGCGACACAGCGCTTCAGCGTAGAACACGAGACCTTGCGTGAAAATGGAGAGGCGAATTTCTCGATTTTTCGCGAGAGTTCGAGGTCGACTCAAGTCCTCATCCTCCCGCGGCCTTTGGAAACTAACGGTTTTTTCTGCGAGTTTCCTGGAGAATTGCCTCTTTTGACTTTTGTAGGTCGCAGACCCGGCGCAGACACCGGTATAGCGCCTGCTCGACGCGCACCGTCGAGAAACCGTGGTTTTTCGTAGAAAGGACGCGTTTGCCTTTCTTCCTTTGCTCGTCTGAACGATTCGTTAGTCTCCGAATCGGTCTGTCTCCATCGCGCCGTCTGTCGCGTGCGTTTTCCGATTTCTTTCGCCCTCAGAGGCAGCTCACCATCGAAAAGCCACGGGAGCGACGAAGCTCGCGGCGCATGCGTTCTCAAGTGTGTAGAGAGCTCGTGCTTCTGTTGGCAAGACCGGGAGCCTTCTTTTGCCCTGATTTTCTCACCCGAAGTTCCCTTTGCCAGTCTCTCAGAGGCGCAGGCTCGTCTAGCCAGTGACTTTTTCCCGTTCCGCGCGACTCGACCCTCTGCGCAACTCGCGAGCCGAGATCGCCCAGCTGTCCGTACACCCGGTCGATTCGTGAGCGGCGCTCCGACTCTCGCCGCGATCTTTGTTTTCGCCTCCTTCCGCTCGCAAGAACTCCCCAGGATGCAGCTCTGGCGGTTTCAGTCTGCAGCCAGGAAAGCAGAGAAGCAACAGAAAATGCTGGAGCGCCTCTGCAGCGGAGACGGCCTTTGCGCTCTTGCCTTGCAGCGTCCTTGAGTCCCCGCGTTTCCTCTTGTTGCCTGTAACAGCTGGCAGACGAGTCGGATGGTTTTCGCACTCTTTCTCGAAGTCTCTTCCGTCTCTCTCGGTGTCTGTGCAGGAGTCCCCGTCGCGTTTTTGCTGCCTCGAGACTCCGAAACGAACTGAAGAAGAACGGGGAAGGAGGAGGCCCTGTTTGCCTCTCCCTCGCGGTCAATCTTTCCGCCTTCTCTCTCGGCGTCTCCTGACGCCTTAGCAGAGAGGCCTTTGTCTTCCTCTTGGCTGCTGCCTTCTCCTCTGTCTGAGTCTGCTGTCGCGTCTTCGTCGTTCTGTTCTTCTTCTTCTTCTCTCGTTGCGTTGTCTTTTCTCTGTGGGTTCCTTCCCCTCCAAGCTTCCGCTCTGCCCTGCGTCTCGCCTCTCCGTTCTGCGCCTCTCCGTTCTGCGCCTCTGCGCTCGCCTCGCACTCCTTTTCGCAGCAGCACCAGACGAGATGAAGGGTCCTGGAGGAGAGGGGAAGGGAGGCGGAGACGACGGAGGAATTGACTTGGACTTGGCAAGAATCATGGCCATCCAACTCAAAGAAATGACGCAGAGCCATGGTGCGCGGACGGACTCGCGAGCTCCTCTCTTGATCTCTTTTTTTATGTGGATCTTCTCCTCTGGACTGCCAGCGACCTCTCTGTGACGAAATACCGCTTGTTCTCGAACCGGTCGATTCTCCGTGGTGTTGGGTCCTTCGAGGCCTAAAAAAAACTCGCAATTTTCTGCACAAAAGTTTTCTGTTCAGAGCCGCACTCGCTCGTCTTAATCTCCTCGCCTGCAGTTGCCGAACGCCTCCCAACGTCACTCTTTGACAACGAAGCATATATATATATATATATATATAAGAATATATGTGGATAGGTATATATATATATATATATATGTATATATGTATATATGTATGTATATATATATATATGTATATATATATATATATATGTATATATATATATATGTATATATATATATATATATATGTATATATATATATATGTATATATATATGTATATATGTATATATATACATATATATATAGAGAGAGAGAGAGAGATCTTTTCACGTGTGTGTATTTCTTGGATCTACTTATGCACATGTAAATATGTCTACGCGTTTAAATGGAGAAATGCGCATCGCAGATGTACAGATCCGCTTACGTATGTAAGGATGAATATAAGTGTGAACGCATGTACATCGATCTGCAAAAAGAAGAAGCTTCTCTGTCTTGTTGAATCGAGGAAGAGACTGTCGTGGAGGGGAACGTGCAACAGTCTCGTGGTCTTCGCGTCTGGGTCGCGACGCACCCAGGACCTCTCCTGAGCCTCTGTTGCGCTGTCTGTACAGGTCCGCTGGACGCCACCGTGAAGGAGCTCTTCACCAGTTGCCAAAGGTAAGTTTTCGATCTCCACTTTTGCTTTTTCTGCCTTGCGGACGAGAGAGAGAAGCCGCGTCGCTCGTACTTCCTGCGGGCCGGGAAAACAGTGCATGCAAAAAGTCGAGAGAAGCAGACGGAAAACGCCGAGGGAGTGGGGAAGGCGGTCTTTATCGTGGATGCACCTCAGACTGTTTTCCTGCAAATTTCGCGTTGATGCGCTCTGCAGCGAGCAACGGCGGCTCGCAGCTGTCGCGACGGAAGCCGTGGACCGGAACGACATGAAGCGCTACGGCCAACTTTCAGATGTACGTACATCCTAGGGAAGAGTGAATCGAGAGCTCTTTTATCCGAGCTACGAATCGCTTCAGGAATCGCAGACACTCAACTTTCCTTGTTCTGTTTGGTGGTGCATGGCTCCTGACTTCGACCCCTTTTTCTCAATTGAAATGGGGTCATTCCACCCACGGAAGAGAGGGGCACGGTCTCTCCAGAGCGCGACTGTCGCATCTCAGTTCGCGCGGCAGAGGCATCTCTCCGGCTGGTGACTTTGGCTTTCCCCTGTGTCACCGAACAACAGTGGCTAAAAGCATGTCGTCCGTGTCTCTTGCTTTTTCTCTCGTTTGAAAGGGGAGCTGGGCATGTTGCTTTTTCGCGCTTTTCTCGAGGGGCGGAGTTTCCGCGGCTGTCTCAACTCTGTCTCCCATTCTGTCCTCTTTCTTTGAGGCAGGTGCTGGATATGTTGGCAGAAAGCATGTCGATCTACGAGGCTCTGCGGGCGTCCGAGTCAATCGCCTTCGCTTCCCGAGAGAGTCGCGCCGGCTCTTGCAAGAGCGCCCCCGCTTTGCAGCGGAACTCGAAGAAAACTGAGGAAGACTCAAGCCGCCCTCGCGTCTCCGACGCGGTTTCTCACGAGACACGAGGAAGCCGGAGACGGCAAACAGACGGGCAAGAAAAAGCAGAGAGAGCGCCGCGCAAAGAGAAACACTCGAGGAATGGAGAGGGCCGCCACAAGCAGAAGAAGGGCGAGAGTCGGGTGGAGAGGACGGACAAGAACCAGAGGCGGTCGGGAGAACCGCCAAGAAGCGAGGAAAGGAGGACGCGCGAGGTCTCTAGAAAACGCGAGAACGGAGAAGAAGAGACTTGGGTCGCGTCGTGGTTCGAAGAAGACGGTGGCAACGACACCCTCTTCTTCCCGCTGGAGAAAGATATGGCCGACTGGGGTCGGGAGGCTCAAAAGCTCCACAGCGACCGCGGAGAGAAGCCCAGGCGGCGAGAGAGCGAAGGAGACACAGACTGGTAAGGATCCAACGGCGCCGCAGACGGTTCAGTCAGTGTGAACTTTCGGTGGTCTCCAGGCCTGGTAGATCTTTCCTTTCTTCTGCTGGAACGAAGGTTCAAGAAAAAGAGAGCAAGCGTGGAAAGCGTTGGCAGGAACTCTTCTCTCCACGCGATTCGCACGTCTCCCATGTCTCGTCCATTTCTTTTAAGCAGCAGGTGAAAGCCTCTCGACGAGGAGAGCTGGAGGTGAAACCTGTTCAAGGGTGCTTCTCTGTTCATGTCCATTTGTGCATTCTTCAACATGGTTCTGGCGTCGACTTGTGTTCGACGCGAGCTTCCGTAGAAAACGCCTTTTCCTTTTAAATGTACACTTCTCTCTTCGCTGTGCGGCGTTCCTGTGACGAGAGAGAAGAGAAAAGAGACACTTGGGGGGAACGGGGAGGGGAGGGGGGCAGCGAGCGCAAGCAACTGGATGTACTTCCCTCTCGCTTCGCTCCGGAACGCGAGTGTAGTTTACGCGTTGTCTCTGTCGGATTTTCGCGCATCTCTCTCACTCTCTCTCTCGGGGAGTTCCTCTCGAGTGCTCCCGTCCTGATTGCTCGGCGCTGTCAAACGGAGGTCGGTCTTCTTCTCATGGCCGTCTGGGAGACTTTCTGGGCGTTGCTAAAGTGTATGTCTTTGGCGAGCGTGCGTTTCAGGCCCAGCGTCACGCCCTCGAAAGACCGCGGAGACAGGGCCGCGGCCATCACTGCCGACTGGGCGCCCGCCTCGTGGGGCGAGGCTGCGGAGTCGGCCTCCGACGCGCTGGAGGAGACGCCGAGAGAGAGAGACAAGAGACGGTCGAGGGACGCAGAAAGACCTTCCGAAAAACCTGCAAGGAAGGGAGAGAAGAACGGAGAAAGGAGGCGAGAAAGAAGTGGAGAAAGGAAGTTGGCGAGGAACGACGAGGAAGACAGTTGGGGTTCGAGGGCAAATCACGGCGAGGAAAGATTGTCTTCTCGCGAGAGCTTTCCAACGGCGCGAGACGAAGGGTGTGCGCGTCGCGGCGACAGTTACAAAGACGAGAGGCGCTTTCGGGTCTCCTTCTCCTCCGTTTCTTCTCGCAGCGACCTCGAAGAGAGTTTTCAAGAGTCCCCACTGGACGAGGACTCATGGGATGTGCATGTCATGGTTCATCGTGCTCTCTTTCTCCCAGTTTCGTCTTCGGGGAGCTATGTCGTCGTCGCGAGTCTCCTGACCAACAGCGGAGACAGGCGGCAAACCTTGCAACACAGTGGCGGCCGGGCTTCGGCTGGCTGTCTCGCGCGAGCGGTGTCGGCGCCGCGGTCGAGCAACAGCAGCGGGGAGTGCGTTTGGGAGGAAACTCTCGTGCTTTCTCTGGGGTCTTCTTTTTTTTCTGGGAAACGCGAAACATTGATGCACGCGTTGCGCGAGGCGTCGCTCCGCTTTGAGATCTCGGAGCCTGTCTCCCTCGCCCCTCTCGCCACGGCTCTCGAGCCTGTTGCCCTGCCCCCGCTAGTCCGCGGCGCCCGTCGCCACGGCTCGGTGTCTCTGCGGTCGAGCCGCGGCGGCAACGGCGGCAGTCTCTCTTTTTCGCTGTGTCTGGAGAAAGGGCGCGCGCAGGTCGAGGACGGCGGGAGGCGCGAGAAACTCCGGAGAAAGGACAAGCGGGAGCGAGACGCCGAGGCGAGTCTCTTCTTCGACGCGGGCCTCGCCGCCGAGGGACTCGCGTCGGAACGAAGCGACTTCCGAGACCCCGACAGAGAACGCGAGCGACGTCTACAGAGCTCGAGAGATGTCGCCCAATGGCCTCCGACTCTAGGGACCTCAGTGTGGAACGAGGGGACGCCAGGACCGAACGGAGGCTTCGCAGATCCCAGCGCCCAAGACCCATCCGCGTATTTTTCAGGAGCCGCGAGCCATCCTGTCCTCAGTGTGGGGTCTCCCGTCCCCAACGGGGGGTCTCCGGTCCCCTGTGTGGGGTCTCTGACCCCCGGAGGGGGGTCTTCTTCAGGCCTGGAGGCCCAGAACGCGCAGCTTTCTCAGCAGAGTCAGCAGCTCCAGAACCTGTTGCTCGCTAGCCAGCAGCGCGAGCAGAGTCTGCATGCACAGTTGCAGGCCTCCCAGGGGTACATGCAGCAGGTATTGCAGGTCTTGAGCGCGACTCAGGTGGCTCTGAAGCAGCGCGAAGGCGAGGGCGAGAAGGCTCGGGCCTCGGCTCTCGCCCTGGAGGAGACACAGCGCGAACTGAGGGAGCTGCGAGAGCAACTGAGGGCGCGGACGGAAGAAGAGCGGGGCGAGGCGAGCGAGAAGGCGACGCTGAAGCGGACTGTGGAGACCCAGAAAGTGGAGCTCGAGAAGATGAAGACGAAGCTGTCGGAGCAGAGCGACCTTCTCCGCGACGCCCGCGAGAGGCTCGCCGTCCAGCGACGCAGATGTGCCAGGTTACGAGACGATCTCGTCGAGGCAGACGAGCTCACCGAGGCTGTGAAGACCCAACTGTCTCTGTCCCAGTCTCAAGAGCAGGAGCAGCAGAGACAAATCCTCGCTCTCGCCTACTGTCTGGGGATCCAGCGGGAAGGTGAAGGCCTCCTGGAGGCCGTGGAGGGATCTCGAGGGGCTCTAGCTCCGTTGCGGAGCTCTGCACCCGGCCTTCTCGGACGGCGAGACGACGAGGCCGTTCCGCAGAAGGATGGCACCGGGAGTCGCGCCCTCGCTCTCAGAGATGGCCCTCGACTCTCGCCTTCGTTTCAGCTGTCGGCGCGTCTGCGCGAGAGACAACGAGGAGATACATGCCGGGTCGACGCATGCGGATTCTTGATTCGCGAGTGTGGAGCATTCACCGCAGAAGACCAAGCCGGCTTCCCCGGAGTGTCTCCAAGACCGGTGGCTGCGCGCCGCGGCCTACGTGGGCTCGGACGGACCCGCGAAGGCCGGCTTGGAGCCCAACGCGCCCGTCGGGCGTGTGCCAGGAGCCCGAGCGCAGAAGCGACGTCGGAGAGTGCAGGCGAGACGCGCGGGAGAAGAGGCTCGACAGAAGAGAGCGAAGAAGAGACAGATGGAGACAGAGAGGACCAGCTCGAGTCCACAGTCGTCGAGGACTGGAGACTGACACCGACAGGTAGGAAACTGCTGTTTGCCCCTGACCTACTTGTCCAGCTGTTCCTGTCTTTCATCGGAGGTCTCTGTGCCATACATTTCTTCAGTCGTGCTTGTGTTGCTGTTTCCTCTGCAACGGAAGCTCGACGGAGCAAGCACAAGTGACGCGCCAAGGGGCGAGTTTCAGGTTGTTGGTTTACCCTCGGTTGTTCGATGCATGCAGGTCATAAAGGAACGATCTCTGTGGGGTGGAACAGAGACAGACAGACACACAGAGAGGTGATTCGAGTTCCTAAACAGACTGCAACGCTTGATGTTTTTGCAGCTGTGGTTCTGCTTCTGTTCTCATGGAAAGAAGAGGTTGTGGACCCCAGTTTTAGCTGCAGGACATCTCCACTTTTGAGCTCACAAATGTCCACGCATTTTTCGCCTACTGGCTCTTCAGCTTCTTTCTCGAGCGTCCCTGCGTCCTTCCAGCTCTTCCGTCACTTCCCTTGGTCTCGGTCAATCTCTCGGTTGTTGTGTCTTCTTTTTTGCGGGCGGCGTCGCGACGCATTTGTCTTTTGTCTCCTTCCCGGCCTCGGGCGCTTCTCGCCGGAATGGCGGTTCTTTCTCTCGCCTCCGTTCGAGAGTGTCTCGCGCGGGTCTCTCCAAGCGACGCAGACATTTTGTTCAAATGCGATCCCTGCTGCCGCGACGTTTTTGCCTTCCTGCAGTGCTTCTCGCTCTTCGGCAGAGGCAGGTTAGTCCGCGAGAGGTGCAGTCCGTCTCGTCTGCGCTCTGGAGTCGGCTCCCCCATTCTCTCTCGCAGGCGCCGTTCCTCTCTCTCCCTCTCCAACCTTCCCCCTGTTCTCTCCTGCAACAGCAGGTGCTCACGGCGCTCTTTCAGCAGGCTCTGTTGGGGCAAAAGAGAGAGCCCAGCGCGTATCTTCTCTATGAAACAGACGCTCTCCAGGTTAGGGGGTGCTATCTTGTTCTGCTCGTTCTGGCCAGAAATAAAACTAAGGGGAAGACGAAAGCCACAACCTCCTCGACACAAGTAGCCACTCGCATCCTTGCATAGTCATATCTAAATTATAGTTCGAATATATATAGGGACAAATATGTGTACAGAGATATCAGTCTATGCGTCTGTAGACGTTTATATATATATATATATATGTATATGTATATGTATGTATGCGCGTGTGAACAGTCTTGAACAGAAGCAGGAATTGCAGGAAGAGTGTGTCTACGATCGAATTTACCGCAGTTGCAATGTCGGTCCTTCGCCGTCTGTAAAAGAAAGTGCAATCAAGAGAGTCGACGAGACGTTCAGGAACCGAGGCTCCTCGCTAGGCTCCTCGAGGTCGAAAGATTCGCATATGCACAGTTATGTACCTACGCATATACATATATATACATAATATATATATATATATATATATTTATATATATTTAAGTACATGTGTAAGAAGATACACAGATGAATATATATATATATATGTTGTATATGGGTGCAGGTACATGTCATGTGGAGGAGGCATGAACAGGCTGGAGCGTCGCGGGGTTTGTCGATTTCTGTGTTTGTTTGTGTGTGTGCTTTCTCGCCGTCTTTCTGAGACTCAAGAGGAGGAGCCAACGAGCGAAGACGCATCTTCGTTTGTCCTTGAGGCGCTTCATGTCGGATGCTTTGGACAGTCTTTCCGTGGTGGCATTCCTCTGGGCCTGCGGTGTCGTTCCGTCGCCTGCAGGTTTTCTGGTCAGCGCATTTCCTCGCTCCGAGTCGCTGCTCGCTTCCACTCTCTTCTTCCTCCCTCGCGTCTGCTCTCTGCGCCGCCTCGGTGTCTCTCGCCCAACTCGCCAGTCGCGCTTTCGCGACCCACAGTCGCGCCGGCGACTCGCCGGACGCCGCCTTGGTCGCCGCGGCGCGGGCCTGGGAGAAGGACACAGTCTACGAACAGAGAACTGGAGAAAGGAGATACGGCGAGAGCGGTCCTTGTCAAGCAGCCTCTGGTTGCCTCTTCGCCTTGAGCTTGAGAGCCTCAGCAGGACAAGCGTTGGAAGTCGCTGAACTTCGTCTCGAGCGACAAGTCTTTGGAAGCCGTGAGTCGCTGGAAAAGGTCTCTTTGCGTCTCGTATGCTTCAGTGAAGACACAGTTTTCTTCCGCGTGGACCTGAGAGTGGCGCTTTCAGGAGGCGAGTCGGTAGCGCATGCATGCGTCTCTCTCACTTCACTGCGAGCAGAGGCGGCGTCGGTACTTTACAGTTTTTATCGGATGATCAGCAGGCTTGGTGGTTGATGCGAGTGAGACTGGGTCTCAACTTGGAGAGTTTTTGTCGGTTTCTTGAGATTCGGTTCGTTCTTTGTGTTCGCTGTTTCTTCGCTTTTCTCAGAAGGTGCATTCACCAGCCTCGATGGCGGTGGCATAGAACAGGCGACCCTCTTACCCCGACAGTCTCCTGTGACTCTCTTCGGTTCTACCTTAGTCGCTGGGCCTTTCCGCCAGCCGCCCATTGTTCGTCTGTCTTATTTGTAAGCGCTTCGTATTTCGAGTCTGGTTCTTCGCTGCATCTCCAATCCTCTCTCGCTCTTGGTGTGTATCCGCTCGAGTACTTTCTTAAGAACTGCTCCTTCCAGCGCTTTGCTCCATTGTCTTGTGTCGAGGTCTGTTTGCTCGCACCGTCTCTTCGCCTCAGTGCAGTTGTTCTTCTTTCTCCTGCTCCGACAGGGAAGTTCTTCTTCTTGCCTTGCCGCCTCCCCCAGTCAGGTTTCGCCTTCGAACGGCGAGTCTGTCAACAGAGCGAAAAGCGGGGATCGCTTGCGTCTCCTTCGGTCCTGCATGCGTTGTCGTTTCTCTGCGGGGCACCGTCGCGCTTCTCCTGCTCTGTGGGTCTGTGACCTTGTGCCTCTTCGTCTCGTCACCCTTCTGACCTCGAGCGACTGTGCAGCCTTGGGTCGAGTGTCGAGCGAAGGGAGGCAATGCACAGCTTCTGCCCCCGCGGAGAACCGGACGACCAGACCAACCGCCTGTCTCTTTTCTCTGTACGTTCCAGGCTGCCCGACTCGGTGAAGCGCGAGATTCGCCTCCGTCTTCCTCTGCCTCCTGCCGCCTTCTGCTGGCCTCGGCGCATGCGCCCCCATGCCTTCGTGCGAGACTGGAATTCCCTCAGTTCCTCAAGCACCAGCGTAAGAATGTCTGGGCGCTCTCGCGAGAGTGCTACATACAAATACTGAAACACTGGCTTAAATACATGTAGGCGTGGACATATGATCACACAGTTGTGCCAATAAAAAAAATATATATATATATATATGAGGTCCCCAAAACATATATATATATATATGTGTGTGTGTGTGTATAAATACATGAATATATAGAGTCTTTATAGGTCTGTGGATATAAACGTAGAAAAGACCCATTCGGGGGGATTGTGAAGCCAGGTGGAGAGACAGAGCGAGAGAGGCAGTGGAAATCCGAGGACAACAACAGACAGCGAGGCTGGATGCAGAGGAAAGGGAGAGGTTTGTGAAGCGTTCTAGTCCGTTTTTCTTCTTTCCGTATGGGAGCACCGCGCGACGTCTGTTCACCTTCTTCTCCAGAAGAGCGAGTTTCAAATGTTCTTTAGTTCAGCACCGATACAGACTGAACAAGAATGTGAGGTATCTGAGTTTCTCCGGGTGTCCTCTACAGCCCAAAGCGCAGGCTAGACGGGGGAATCTGCGTTCATCGCAGGTTCTTTTCTCGCAGATTCCATGAAGCATCGTCGTAAACATTAAACTCTCCGTGCTGGTGTGACTCTTGGAACTCAACGGCTTTTTGCGTCGGGCATCTGGCGCAGTGCACCGTTCTTTCAACTCTTGGACATCTCGTTTAGATTTCACCCTCGTTCGATAGCCACTGTCTTCCTCGGACGCAGACACGACCCTGGGGACTCAATCACAACTTGGGGGGAGCTCCAGTCACTGGGGAAAAACCTGCGGGCATCCAGATCTCGAATCTCACAGGGTGTTTGTATGTCAAGAAGAGGTGACGTCGAATCTGGAGAGCCACTGGCTTTTGTTTCCTTCCTTTCAAGCGTGCGACATACGCTGAAAGACACGGTAACTCTCCTTTCTCGAACAATTTGATGTTTCGGCCGTTTGTTGCAGTCCTTGTTTCTCTTGACAACTCAACTGCTGTGTCTTTTCGGAAAGTTTTCGACTGCAAAAAAGGCGTTCTCCAGACGAAGCCCGTTGCTCGACTGCCCGTCGTTTCGCATTGTGCGAGTTGCTCCGAGAGTGGTGTAAAACAGCTTTTCTGTCTCCTCTGTCTCGGCTTGTTTCTCTGTGGCCATCAGCTGATCTGCGACAAGCTGAAGCCTTCGTTCTTCTCCCCTGCTGCACATCTCGACCTCGCGCGGTCTCCACATACCTCTCTGCTGCGTGCGTGTACTCTCTCCGACTCCTTCGTCTCGCTTCCTGGCCTCGATCGCCGGTTCAGCCGGAACGTTGTGGCCGCCGGATTCTTCCCTGTCTCTGCGCCTTCTCGGCGTCTCTTCCGGGCATGCAGCTTTGCAAAACACCCCTCAGAAGAGCAACTGCATGCGCCCTGGGACTCCGCACCCGACGTCTCCGACACCGTCTCAGACCTCTCGGACCAGGCCTCAGACGATACAGCTGTCTCCTTCTCCTCGCCTTCGTTCCGTCCCCGCAAGGGGGCAGACGCTGGGGCTTCGCGCGTGGCGGTGCGCGCAGCGCGTCGGTCGCGGTCGCGGGAAGGAGACATGCCGTCTTTGAGGCCTGTTCTTCCCTGTCTCCTTCGAGTCGAGCTCCTCAGTGTCTCTGCAGCCGTCGCCGCCGGCGTGCTACCCGCGTTGCCCGCTGCGTCGGGCCCAACTAGCCAAATCTGGACGAGCTCGCGAGGTCGGACGGCCTCGAGCTTGGCGCGCTTGACGGCACAGCCTGTCTCGAGCGCGGCGGCTGCATGCGCCCGGATCGAGGTCAGGTGCCCCGACGAAGAAGTCCGCCAGAGTGTGGTTGAGACTCTCGCAGAGGTCCTCATGGACGACGAACTGCTGGCGAGTCTTTCTTCACTCGTTCCTGCTCTCGAGGCGCCTGTGACCTTGTGATGATCCATGCCAAGAGAGTCCTTCTTCGCTTCGCAAGTGGAGAGACAGTGTGCAAGAGAGCGAAGGACAAACGGAGGGAGGGGCCGCGCGCTTCCCTTGGTGGAAACGAAGCACAGAGCAGGGAGACACCGGTCTCCAGCTACAGAAAAAAAACAGCAGTTCCTTCTCCTTTTTGTGGACATGTTTCCTCTCTTGTGTGCGGTCTCTCTCGCACTGTTGCGCGCATGCATCGGCGAACGCAAAGGAGAGTCACGATGCGGCGAGAGAGTTGAGGAGGCGACAGCGCGCAAGCAGAGCACGCAGTCTGAGTGTCGTGGTTGAGATCAAAACATTTTTTAATCCCGCCGTCTCCGACTTCGAGAAAAGCCAACATTTGCTGCGGTTTTTTCAAACATGCCTTCTCTAGGAATCTCTGAAGTCTTCCGTCTTCTGTCTACTTCCTTCAAACGGTTTAAAATGAAGACTTTGCGTCACCTCTTTGTCCCAGCCGTCCAGTCGTCTAGCGATGCTTTTCGGCGAGAGGGGGACATGTTGTTTCGAGGGACTCCGCATGCATGCGTTATCCCGCGGTCTTTGAAGCAGTGTCTGCATCTGGTCAGAACCCGTGCAAAACTCGGTGCGTGCGCTTCGTTTTGAAGCTGCATGCTCGCTTGCTACATGTGACTCGGCGCATGCACACCGTCGCGCTCGCGCATGGGGGTGGCGAGAGGCCCAGATTTATCGTGGAGTTTCTCTCAGGAATGTGGTGGAGTGCAGGCTTTCTGTGGGGGCAGAGAGGCACATTCGCGCTGGAGCGAATCGCATGCATCGGTTGTCTGCACCCAGGCGCATGCATCGGTTGTCTGCACCCAGGCGCATGCGTGTTCGCCACGGAAAACGGCGACCGCATGCACTCTTTCCAACGCGAACGAATCTGCGTTCCTTTGTCTTAAGCACAGTGGCGGATATGGAGTCTCTCCCCTTTCATGGACCGCCGCGAACGCGAGATAGACATCGATATATATATATATATAGATAGATAGATAGATAGATAGATAGATACGCACACGGATATATATGTATATTTAGATATATGTATATATGGATATGGAGAGATCGATGCAGATGAATATGGACACTGTATATAGACGTAGACAGATCGAGATAGGGAGATATGGATACGTAGATATAGTTGATTACCGATGGATACGTCTCTGTTTCTGGTGCCCAGCGTATCGAGGCCACAAAAAGGAGCGCTCTTCAGGCTCGCCGGCTTTCTTGAATCCAGGCATGTCTTTTTTTGCTCCTTCTCTACCACGAGAGAGTCCCCAAGGACTAGAACTCTGCAAGTGCGAATGCTGAAATGTTTGGCGCGTTTCGTTCACTCGCTCGTGCTTTCTGTGCCTGGGGCATCTCTCGCCTTTCCGCTGTCCTCACGTGGTTTCTGGCCTCCTCGAAAAAGGCCTTTTTCAAATGCATGCTCCAGTTTCTCCCCAGACAGACACACACACACACACACACACGAGCGACTGGGTGGCTGTGCAAATGCAATCCCTCGCATGTCCAAGGAGGTCAGAAGCCAGGGCCGTTTCTCTCCAGTCTGTCAGGAGCGCTCTCAAGCACCAGTTGCATGCATTCTACAGTTCCTCGGAAGTGCCGCTGAGTTATACTTCACCCGCTACGCGCAGTCCACGCAGCTCCCCAACACCGCACGGAACGGTTGCTCTGCCCTTTTTTCGTCGTCGCTCAAAAAACGGTGCATGCATGCGCTCTCGAAGGACCTCGCGCATGCGTCTCACCCTTCGAACTTCAAAGTCGAGTGAGCACCAGCGCGCAAAGACCGGTTTCTGGGTTCTCTTCGAGAGAGTTGTGTGCGCCTCTGGAAAAGGCCCCCTGGAAAACTCGAAGCCGGAGAAAGCGACGTTCCTCCATGTTCAGAAGAAAAGCGCATGCAGCGGCGCTTGAGCCTGGATATCGGTTGCAGCAAAAGACCTGTTTGATCTGCACAAGAAACCTGGGATGCCGCCTTTGTCGCCTGCGGCTCTTTGACGAAATCCATGGCATGTCACCTGGCAAGAAGTCCCGATAAAAACGCCTGTTTCTCTTCTGCCCCACAATTGCACAGGAAACTCGGAAGCGCCTTGCACTTTTACGACGCGCCGTTGTCCTCATTCATTCGAGAGATTTTGTTTTTATTCGCCCTCAGTGACGACGCCACATTGTCGCCATCTTCTCTCGAGAAAAGGCACTCCCTGAAATGCAGACGAAAACCTGTGCTGGGCCTCTGCTTAAAAAGAACTGAAGAACAGAACTCCTTCAGCGTTCTGGGGATCCACGTGATGGACATTCATATCCGGTCGACGATCAAGAAAGTCATACGTACTCACAATCTCTCACCGTTGGGCCGCTTCAACTCCAAAGTCAAAAAGCTCCGGAAAACTCTTGGACCAACCCACGGAATTCCGATTCGCGTTGGCCATTCGAAAAATCTCGGTTGAGCGTCGCCCTCTCTACCTGCTTGTGAAGTCCACTGCGGCTTCCGTCGTTGAATTATCCTAGTCTCTCTTTCCCTTCCTCAACTGCCTTTGAGTCCTTGTCTGTCTTCTCTCCTTCCTCTGTTTTCTTCTCATCTTCGTCTCTTCCTTCTTCGCCCCTCTCCCCGAGACTTGCCTCCCTCTCATTCTGTTTCTCCTGCTCTCTCGCCTCCTCTGGAGTTTCCTCGGTCTCCCTCTCTGCCCGTTCTCCACCTCCGTCACTTTCTTCTTCTCCCTTCGCTGTGGCTTCTTCCTCGTCTCTGTCGTCTTCTCCTCTCTTGCGAGCGCCTGATGTACGCCAGTGAGTTGTGTCTCCCTTGACTCCTTCTGCGTTGTTTCTGTCTTCCTCCGCAACTCCAAAGCTCGGAACGTCCTCCTCCACTTCCTCCGCCATGTTTCCTCCTTCGACTCTCGTCGACATTCTCGGTCGCTCTCGTTCTTCCTTCGCGCTCTCTGCATCTTCCTGTGCCAAACACAGTGCCTGCACCGAGTTCCCGATTCCTTTTCTGTCTCTCGCTCTCCGTGCTCTCCCCTCTCCGGCGCTCTCTCCACTGACTCCGGCGCTCTCTCCACTGACTCCGGCGCTCTCTCCACTGACTCCGGCGCTCTCTCTCTGTCTCTCGCTCTCGGCCTCTTCGGGTTCTCGCTCGCGAGTCCTCTGTCGTCGCCTCGTCCTCACGGAGACAGATTTCATCTCCTTCTCCTGCCGACGCGAGACCTGTCTCCCCCCCACACTGGCCCCTGTCTCCGAAAAGGCCGGCTTCGCCACCCCTCCGCCCGCTGAAGGGTACGGTGTACTGCCGAAGAGCGGCATGCCTCGAGCCTCGCGGTGTCTCTGCAGAAGGGATTTCCACGGCGAGGACGCATGCGACGCCGGAGAAGACGATGGACCCTGCGCTTGCGCGCCTTTAACCGTCTTCAAGAGAAAGGTCGACAGAGAAGGAGGCGAAGAAGAACAAGCAGAAGAACACAGACGCGGACAAGAAGACATGGATGTAGGTGGACTCTTTTGGGCGTTTCTGGACTCGGAGAACGTATCGGAAACTGGACTTTCTTCAGCCGTGTCTGAGCTAGGATCCAGGCAAACATTCGCGGAATGGACAGATCCTGCAGGTTGAAGAAATTGGTGAGTCTTCTCCGCCAAGACGTCTTGAGCAGCTTGCCAGACGGAGCAAACCGCTTCGCGCATGGTCCCGCCCACGGTCTCCCCCGACTGTTTTCTCGCTCTCTTCGGCCACAGGGAGTGTGTGGGGAGAAGGACCCTGTCTCCATTTCTTTGGAGACACTCGCGAGTCCCTGCTTCGGTGGCTTCTTCGCTACCGGAGAGGACGACGACGAGGTCGCCGGCCGCGCAGGCGTTTTTTCCTTGCTGCTCGAATTCTTCGCTGCTCTCCTTTGCGTCCGGACCGGAGTAGAACCTCTTTTCTTTCCGTGGTTCTTCTTCGCTGCCCTCTGGAGAGTTTCCCTCTGTTACGCGCGTTCTCCCCTCCTTTGTGTGCAGCGCATGCATATTTTTCGCGGCGAAACATGGGGGAAAGCCGGAGTTGACCGCCTTTCTGGAGTCGTCTGACTTTGGTCGCTGCTTCGCTGTTGCGTCCGCAGCTTTGTCGCGACTCTCGCGCTCCGCCTTCTCAAAACTCGAGCGAGACTGCAACGAAACGTCGCCGCGTCTCTGCTCCTCATCGTCTGCATCGATTTGCTTCTGGAACAGCCCTGAGGACGCAGACGGTCGGCAACTCGCACGCAGTCCCGGCGCCATCGAGGCAACCGAATCGGGGAGAGATTCAATGCACACTCCGTCCTCAGTGTACACCCCCGACGCGTCTACAATCAGCGTCTCTTCAACGGTCAAGACGTTCTCGAGCTGCTGCAGAACGCAGGAAACGCCTGCAGCGAGAGCGCCTCCAACTCGGCCTGCTACATGCTCTGGTCGAGTCCATCCGCGGCGCCTCTCTCTCGTCTTCTCGCTCCTTGCCGCCACATGCGAAGGCTCTGAACGCTTCGGACGCGAACGCGTCTCTGAGGCCCTCTCGCTGTCTCCTGTCTCCGGCGTCGCGGGCCGCGGACGCGAAGGAGAGGACTCCGACAGCGGTTTTCCGGCAGAGGACGCTCGACGCCCATGTGAGAACGTTGCCGAAAACGGAGCAGAAAGACCGAGTTTTTTCTCGCAGGCTCTGAAGCCTGTGGGCGCGCCACAGTCCGACGGAGACTGGTCTCGCGTCTCGGCGCTCCTCGAGGCGCCCTCATGGCCCAAGGTCGACTTCTCACGCGCCGCGGCGCTGCTCCGCCCACTCCCTGCTGAAGTCGAGCGTCGCGGCTTCTTTCCAGAGGAAGAAAGGTCAGCCGCTAGAGAAGACAGAGGCTGAGGGGCAAACGCTTCGAGTTCATCGACGCGCGCCAAAGCATTGGCGAGGTCTTGCCGCGACTCCGCCAGGGAGCGTCGAAGAGAGACAACTTCCCGGACGAGGACCTGCGCGGAAGACACACACATCGAGACAGAACGCATGCAGAGCAGACAAAAGAGAGAAGCCACGGAGTCGAGGCGGACGGGCAGGCGGCCTGCGAGGAAACCGCAGGAGCTCCGGACCTGGAAGGCGACGCGCCTGCCAAGAATGCGGTGTGCAACGCGAGCACAGAAAGAGGCAGTAGAAAAACTCGCGGAAGAAGGGACTCCCCACAAAAACAGTCGAGCGTTCCCCCGCAAAGCAAGGAAGACGCAGGCGAATAAAACGAAAACGGAAGCAGTCTTCTGCGAAGAAGGCGCGTATCGCGGTAGCCCTGCGTTCCCCGTCGAGAAGAAGCAAGCCGACGAAAGTAAAAGTGCAAGAAAGGGCTCCAGACACTTCGCCATAAACAAAGTCCTGGAACTGTAAAAAAATCGAGACGGCTTCTACAAAACCGAGGAACGGTCACATCGAAAGTTTCGAAAGCGAAAAGCGAAGACGGAGGAAGAAAACATGAAGGAAAACATACTCGTTTCTCGTTCTTCAGCTGTTGCACCGTTCCCTGAAGGTTCTCCGTCGCAAGTGTACCCGCAGCGACTCGGTCCTGTGAAAGAAAGCGGAAGTGTACATCTTGTCCAGAAAAGTTCGTCTGTGGTCCTCTCTCGCGCCCCTCATTTATTCGTCTCTCTTCCTTGAAAAAAGTATTTTTCTCCTCCAAGTTTGTGCTCTGCATGCATCGCAACTAAAGCCACCGGCGACTGTTTTCCGCCAAGTTTCCTCGTTCTTCCCAGACGCTCCCCTCTCCTCCCCTGCCGCTCTGTCGCCAAGTCTCTCGGCGTCTTTCAGCGTCACGAAAGAATCGACAAGCCTCGTCTGTGCAAGCGTTTCCTGAGTCCGTTCTGTTCCTTCTCACACGGTAAGGATGCCGCAGTGGTCGCCAACTCTCAGAAAAGGCCGCCTGTCAGAAAAGGCCGCCTGTCAGAAAAGGCCGCCTGTCAGAAAAGGCCGCCTGTCAGAAAAGACTTTGGCATCTGTCTCGCCGTCCTTCCCCACATGGGCGAGAGTGTGTACAGCCCTGCCCAAAGGACTACTACAGTGAACTTCGTGATGTCTGTACAGCTTGTCAACTAAAGTCAGTTTCCGAACCGTTAGTGGTGTTGCATGTCCTCTGAGTGCGTAGGGAAAAGGAAGATTCACCGCAATCTCAACACAGCAGTTACCGTAACTCTAGACGTCTAATATTCGAGTTCATCTACCACAGTTCCCTGGGACCCCAATCCCGCACTCTCTTTCGAGCGTTGAAACTCACTCGCAGGTCGACCCTGTAACCTTTGAGTCAGTTGATTAGAAGTATGTTTGATGCTCTCCACGAACCGACCTAACAGTGTGATGCCTTTGGTTTATAGATCTCTAGTGATGCTTGCCAGTTTCCATGTATCTATTTATACACTGATATTTTCAAAGATCACTCCTGTACGGTTTATCTCATTTATTTTGGTTTGACATGCTTCTGCGCCAGTCGATCCAGTGACGTTCGCTTGCCGTCCTTCCTGTTCCCCGTCGTTTCCTGTTTCTGCTGGAGCGATCTCTTTTTCCGGCCTCCCCCAACTCGTGCTAGTACACCACCGCGCGAGCGGAGAGAGGTCCTAGTTTCAGCAAGGAAACCTTACAGTGCGAATACACAACTCCTCTCCTCAGTATGCTCACGTGGATTTCTGCGCGCAGCAGGGTGCCCTCATCTCGCAGCTGCAAAACCTCGGTCTCGAGGCGGTGGCGTCTCTCCTCTAGGCTCTCCACTTCTGCTCGCAGAGTCTCCAGTTCCACCTACCGATACATCACAGTGATTCACACAGTTGCCCAGAACCGGTCGCTTGTGTCGGCGTCCCCTGATGCATGTCCAAGTCGCTTACCACTCTGCCTTGTCTCCCTGGCTGTCACTAAACGCGCAGCGTCTCCCTGGACATTTGCAGTGAGCAGTTTTTCTTTACACGGAGATACAGACGGCTACTTATACGCATCTGTGAACACACAGAGTCGCCATACTTTTTTCACACATACACACACTGGAATTAAATCTTGATCCGGACTTGCGCATGCAGTGGCCAGTGCATAGACAAACGTTTGTTTGGATCTGCCTGAACCGCATGCAAGCGCACAGACATCGACGCGTAGCTCTGTTGATGGATCAACAGGAGAGATCTAAAAGGCATCCGCGGAGGTTGCAGCCCACACAGACGAATGTGTTCACCCGCGCCACAGATCGGAACAGCGTGGAAAAGCAGTCCAGGCGATATCTTTTGGAGAGGTATGTGTGAGGAGCGCCAGGCGTTTACGTTGCAGATCCGAGCCGCTGCACAGACAGACCTTTTGTTGTTCGTTTTCTCGCCGCAAGAGACGGACGACTTCTTCGCGCTGGTCCTCCTTCTCTTGCAAGCTGTGACCCAGCTGTCGCAGACTCTCTTCCAGGTCGTTTCGCTCTCTTGCCGTCGCCAACAGAGCTGCCTCACACTCGCGCAACTTCACCACCAGAAAGTTTTTCACCTGCAAAAAGAGAAAGAACCTAAAGAATCTACTCACCACTCCCGCCTCGATGGCAGCTTGCACGAACGCAGGGGACAGTCGCACTGTCCCCTAAATGGTGGGGACGAAGCGTGGTGAGGGAGAGAGACGAACGAGGACGCGGCGAGAGAGCTAGCTGCGCTAAAAGCGCGTCTCAAGCGCCAAACACAAGACAGACGCTTCAGAGACTGGGCGCATACAGTGCTCTCTTCAGCGTGTGCCTCGCCTTCCGGAGAGAAGCACAAATCGCTGGTTTCCTACCGGTTCACTCCGTGATTCGTTTCGAAAATATCTTTCCTCCCGCTGTCCAGTCCTTCTGTCAAGGTCAGAGAGACCCGTCCAGAACTCAATCACTCAAGTCTAGTAAACAGAGACACTTGAGCACCTAGGCTTCTGAGTACGACTCCATTTGTGGCACAAATGCGTTCATCCATGCAACCGAATTTGAACGTCTTCGCACCTGGGGAAGTATCAGCTACGACTACCATACTCGAGACGTATGCTCCTGTATCGACTGCTAGACCAACAGGCTCCATGTGGATACTACACAAGACAGCTCAAAGCGGTAGATTTCAACATCCTACGAACCTGAAACCCCAGGCGCCCCAGACACACCACAGCCACGGGGGGAAGCGACGCAAACGAGCGCCGGCGCCCCCTCCCGAGAACGAGAATCCGTGAAGCGCTCACCTCCCTTTCTTCCGCGTTTCTCCCTTCCTTTTCTCCCATTAACAAGAATCAGGAGCCTTTACACATCAACCAGTGTCGTTGAAAATAAACTCTGGAATCCGCAGTCATCTACAGCTGCGGCAGCTGCTGTGGTCAAACAGCCGTTGGCATTTCCTTTTCCCCACAGACTCCGGCCATGCAAAACCAATGAGATAACAGCTGAAGCTCTTCGAATCTCACCCGCTGGACATTCTTCAGCATCGCCTCCAAATCCTCCCGGTGAAGAGACTCTTGGAGTTCCCGACAACGAAGGGCCGCCTCGTTCTCCGAGTCCAGCAGTCTTTCGAGCTCCGTACTGTCTCTTCCACTTCTCCCAAGCTGGCGGCCGCCACTCTGGTTCAGCGGGTGGGCTCGACTCGGCTCAGAGAGGCCGCATGCGGTCCCTTCTCCCGTTCGGACTGCCAGATCCTCTTCACTTCGTCTTCCACTCCCGAACAGCAGTCTCGCTACGCCGGCCGCACTGCTACTCGACGCCGAATGCTGAGTTTCCTGACTCTCCGCAGTGCGTTGTCTGCTCTGACCCCAAAACCAAAGCATGCGCCTTCCGGACCCAGTTGTTCTCTCAGAGGCAGCTTGAGGCGCCTGCGGCGGTCCTGAGGTCTCGAGGCTGCTGGCGTCTCCGGTTGCGCAGACGTCCGTGTCTCCTCCCTTCTCGCTCAGCGCTCCCTCGGCTTCTGCCCCTCGAGCTCTTCTCATGAGGACAGACGACGCTCGCCTCTCACTCGCAGTGCTTGCGTAGGCCTCCTCTCCGTCCACACATGGCCTTGGCACCGGCTCTGGCAGGCCTGTCTCAGTCCCGGCTTCGGGACGCCGTTGGGCTCCAACTGCCTCCTCGGAACCACTCGCGGCGCAGGGCTGCCGGCTCGTTCGCGCCGCATGCAAAGCCGCATCGGCCTGCGCCGCAGCGCGCACTGTCGCTGCATTCAGATAGAAGCGCCGGTGGGCAAAGACCTCGATGTCCGCCTCCGTCTCCAAACTGGCGGACCGCAGGTCCACGGGACCTCCTGGCCCTCCGCTGCCGTCCTCCGGCGGAAGCGAGCAAATCGCATGCGCAGACTGCGGCGCAGAGGACGAGAGCGAAGAGGTCCAAGCGCCCCCCTTGATGAAGGAGACAGGAATCCCCGCGTTGACGAACAGCTTCGCTGGAGGTCCCAGAGGCCGCCGACACACAGACCAGTCACTCAGAGTGTCTGCGTCCCAGCCGCCTGCGTGAGGACTTCCAGCGGCAGGCAGTTGAGCAGAGAGACCAGGGCCGAGCGCGGCCGGAGGCGCTGGCGACAAGGAGCGCGAAACCGCCTCTCTTGAGTCTCCGACTACATCGGCTTCGAGGTCTCCGCCAGCCTGTGACGCTCCGCCCGTGAAAGGCAGCGAACCCAAACCGGCAGAGTGCCTGGGGAAGGAGGAGACTGGCGGCGAAAGGGCAGAGCAGCAAGTGGGCGAACGACGAGACGGAGATTCCAGAGAAGCCGGGGGAGGACAAGAAGCGAGCGAACAAGAAAGGCGAGAACACGGAGGGGAAGAACAACGGGGAGAGTCGACAGAAGAAGAGACAGGCTGTAGAGGAGCAAATTGGGTCGGCTGGGTGAGCCTCGAATCGAGAGACTGGAAAATCGAGGATTCAGAAGATGAGCGCGATGTTTCCCGAGCCGACCCGGGAGAGGAAGAGTTCGGATTCGCGTCAAATTCACTCGGAGGACGCTCCGCCGCTCGCAGCGGATCGTCAAGACTTGAATGGGGCCAATCTTCTTCATCAAGGGGAATGACAACAAGCGACTGTCTCCGACCTGGGCTTCCACAGTCGCTCCCGAAGTCCCCCAGATCAATCTCTTCAGCCATTTGCCCCGAGGGGCTTCGCCCCACAGCAGTCGAGATCACTGGTGAGTCTGTGTTGATGGAGGGTCTTGACGAGGAGTCCATCGATTCGGAGACTTCTTCGTCAGAGAAACGAGAGACAAATTTCCGAGTCTCGCGTTCTTGGCAACAGCTCTCCGCTTCAGTGCGCTCTTCTCCCTCGTTCTCCGCACCGCCCTCGCCCTCTGCATCTCCAACAGTCGACTTCGAGCTCCGTGTCTCTGTCTCCTCCGTTCCACGCAAAGCGGGAGAGAGAAAAATGGCTAGAGCAGAGCCTGCTCCATCTTCCAGGAATTAGGGTCCCGATGGACGGCCCTCTGAGGCCAGCAGAGCGGAAGGATTTCTGCCGCTGCCCTCACCCTCGTCTGCGTACACACGAAGGAGGGAGCCTCCCTCAAAGGCATGCTGGGCGGAGGAGGCACCTAGAAGCAGAGGTTGGGAAATAGAGCAAGAAGAGGCTGGGATATGACACAGATGGCCGAAAAACAGAGGACAAACGCCGGTGCTGGTAACCCGCGGAGCCAAGAGGTCTCGCCGAAATACAGAAAAGAAGTCCGACATCCGTCATTTGTTAGCTGTCGAGTTCATTTGCCACCTCGACGTTCAAGGTGTAACTGCAGGGAAGCAAGCCCCTCCAGTCGTTAACAGGATTTCTTACTTACAGCATGTAGCGCTGTGACTACTTCTGGTACCAGCGCAAGACAAAAAACGGCGAAAAAGGTCCTGCGCAAGCAACTGAAGGAAACGCTGACGGCGCAGCCAAAGAAAATCAAAGCAGCAGAAATTAGTTTGGCCAGAATGTCAAAACAAAGCTGGACGAATGAGAGCCTCGAAACGAGAACTCTGTATCCAGACAACGCGTAGCTTCCCGCGCTTCGATGCCAGCAGCACTCGTGCGACGCGATAGCCGGTTAAAAGGGCATAAGAAAATTGCAACCTCGTCTGCAAAGTGTCAAACCGGGTAAAAGAAAGCAAAAACACTGAACAGACATCCTCGTCGTCTAAACATGAGACTCGAGACGTCGAGATTGTGTGTCGGCTCCGCGAATCTCTCAACCGGAGGATAGCCATCCAGAAACGCGCAGCCTGTGAAACTTTGAAGCTGAAAGACAAAAGGGGGCATTGCAGGCTAATAGAACGCAAGAAAGAAGTGAACAGGGTTAAGACCTTGACGAGTTCTCCGCTTTTCCATATCCCGTAGTAGAGTACACTCCGCGCATGCAGTCTTTTGGCTTACGAGAAACTGGGAAACTCGGATCCTCGTGACTCACTCATTGCATCTTGCTAGGAGAGGGTAGAAACTGGAGACCTCGTCGAGCCCGAATATAAGCCGAGTACTGCGCTTCTCACAAAGGTTGGTACGCATTCTCTCGCGTTCTAATGTGCCTTTGATATTACACCTGTGCGAACAATGATCGCCTTCGCAGACAACTTCTGCAGCGTGAAAAAACAGACACTCTACTGTGCTCCGATACCTCTCGAACGAGGCTGGGTCACCCGACACAGTAGTCCTGGGGTGTACAAAGTCGCTTCTAATTACTCCCTGTGGAATACCAACAATGAAACTCTAGAACATGAAAATATGTTTACAGTGGTATTTCGCCAGTGTGTATCCCGGTCGGGCGTCATTCGAAGACTAAGAAGTCTACTCAGCAACTACACATGCAACGAGACATGGCAGAAGTCGCTTCCGGAAGCATTTGTTGTCACAAGGGAAACAAGTAAACCCGCTACACCGGAAAAAAGGTGTTTTCTAAACGGTGGAACACGTACGAAAAAGCAGATGTGTAGAAAACGGTTCACAATCTTTAGCAATCAGTGAGATGCGCGCGAGACCGCCTTAGGCAAAGGGGAAAATAGTGAAACGCTTCCACTATCTCAGCAGCAAAGTGACTGAAGTAATCCTGCTTTGAGTATCATTATGTGTATGATAGCAGTATTCGTAGGAGCATGTTTTTCGCTTGCTATTGCTGGCTTTTTTTGATAAGTATCAGCAGTTTATCCACAGTCAACCTAAAACGGAGTGTGAGGGCTGTGTTGGAGGCGAAACCAAGGCAACCCAAGGTGGGGCCGTTGCTGCGTTGGCTGAGTCGTGTTCCCCGAGATCAGCACTGCCATTCCAGCAGGTATTTCAGTATCTGCTGCAAAATCGAGATCGGTCATCTGTCTGTCCACCGAACTAGCGGAATCGGAGGTGCTGTCCGCTCCTTCGTTGGTCGCTCCAGCCCCGGTAAGTCAGGGGAGTCAGGCGTGCATGTAGCTCCAGAGGCGTTCGGTGCAGCTACGCAGTGCATATGTATCAGAAGATAGGGTCCAAAACATCCGTTATTACGGGTGTAATAAGTCGGAAGCAGAGGGTCAATTTCATTGCTAGTCATCATAGTTTATGTAACGATCGTATGAAGACTCATAGATAGATGTGACTGTTGATGGCTTCCGTACTGTGTGTCGCTGACACCTGTCATACACAAGTGGCGCGTTTTATATGGTTTTCTTTCGTCTCATCTCTGTCTCCTGTCCGTCGGATCCACTAGTTGGGTAACGATGAGTCTCCTGTTTGGTGTCTCAGTATTCAAGAGATTGACAGATTACTGATACTACTGCGTCGAAAGCTCCGTGCTGTTCGGTTTGTTCACAGGGGTAACGCCTTGCAGAATGGGCCTCCTCCTCGAACTCAAAGTAGCAAGCGCCACGCGTGGAAATTCGTCTACGGTGCTTGTGTAGAAGCTGGCTACCCTGGTCTTCGGGATATTCGAGGTGTCAGCAGTGTGGGTCCATCAACTCTGCGTAGAAGCATCTCCCTAACGACGGTAGAGAGGTAGCCCTCGTTTGTGAAGACGAAAACACACTTTTGCTTGGCAACTGGCGAGCGAATCGGGTTCTTGAGAGTGGGTGAAGAAGCGAAAGGAGTCCACGAGAATAGACCGCTGCAGCAACTGCTGTGAAATGCTGGATCGTTCTATTACTAGTTTTGCAAATACGAGTCCTTCGTAAACAACGCCCAAATCTCCACATCAACACCATATACTTGCTCGTGCTCAGTGACCTTTTGTGGTGCTTTACCTGCTGTGGCAAAACGTTGTGCCCTTCCTTCCGGAACACTCGGAAATATTCATGACTCCGTAAATTCCAGAGCTAATGCTAACAAGACATGCACGACCATGTATTAATTATCGACCAGAAAGAAAGAAGGGATCGGGGAAAAGGGACGGATAAGATGGGGACGCGCAGCAGTGGCTCGAAAGGAAAGGTAACCTGGGAGCTTCAGTCATGTTTTTGTGGTGTGGTGGAAATTATCTTGTCCACAAAAACGCATGCTCTTATGCAGTATAGGCGCGTTAAGGCATGAGGACTGAATGATCTTCGTCGCTTGAAATCGCCACAACTGCGAAGGAAGCGGAACAAAAAGTGACGCCGTTCGGCAGGCTCGCCCCGACTATACTCGGGAGCACACAAGTCTCAGTGGTGCCGAACGGAGCGATGCCTTTACGTACAGGAGCTCGACGGGACAGACAGCGTGAATCGAGGAGCCTGTCATCCGCGGTATCGCCAGAGCTTGATACTGCATGGGCATCGGTGTCTCTCGAATCTGTGTCAAGAAGATTGGTCGCTCACTGGTCGCACCCAAAACTTCTGAGTCTTCATGCCTACTCCCCGCTGCGACGCACGGGGACACAATGCCTCTACGTTCATAGGTTTTCCGCTGCTATATCATCAGAGTGCATTGGGTTCATCCATCTCGCACAGTTGGGACGCCTTGTCTAAGCGGTTTAATTCTGCATGACTGCGGGGTACAATTGCGCAAACTAAACGGACCAGGTCCGTATGTTTCTCTCCATCGTGTCACGTACAGCTTCCCTTCTGTGTCGAAGGGGCCTCAATCACCCCTGGAACAGTGAGTGCTGTGAGTGGTAGCGTATTCATCAGAGCTCGGCCACTGCTAGTTCTCCTACAGGATATAAATTAGCTGAGGGTTTTTTGTCGAGAAGTAGATATCGTTCAAAAACTGAAGATGCCAATGCTCAGAAGAGTCATGATGGCTATAACTCTGTCGAGCCTCTTCTCTGTTGCCAGGGAACTCGGCGGGGTTGGTGGTTCACGAGTTCGCACCTGGGCAGTATTTCTCGACGGCACGGTGATAAGTATGCGGCACTCTTCTGTTCGCAGATTCGAATTTGATCCACACAGATAGCACAGATTCTTCTGCTCCTCTGGGAGCTGCTCAACAGAAAATAGGAAGGTACTCCCGGTTCTCCTCACTTGTGGCACCCTGGTCAACTCCGCACCCTTCACGTGGCGATCGAGTGACACAGAAGTGCGACAGGCTCCGTCCGAATTATCGTAGACTTCTGTCTCTTCAGAGGGAGAATAAGCAAGTCCCGCCGCGCACCTGAGGTAAAAAGAGCTGTACGCTGACGCGCGAATTTGTATGGAAGCGTCCGGTCCCGGATAACAGACGTGGATGCTTGGTTGCTCCAGCACCTTCCCGAAACTGGCCCGTCGAGGTATCTTAATGTGTACTTTGCAAGAGCCGCGTCCGTCGGGAGCCATGCACTTGAAGTACACGTCTTTAGTGCCTCTTACAGGCAACCCGTCTAGTCGGAGTGTATAGAGATTGTGACCGCCTGCAGATTCGCTCAAGGATCCACTAACAAGATCACCTAAAGGTGCGGGCGCCACACAAGCCCGGCTGGGGTATGCTTGTCCTGACTCGAGCGGAGGATACAGCTCGAAGAATGCCGGGTCGCATTTGAATTGTGCAGTTTTTGTCTCTGGCGAGACATGGGATACTATTGTCGCGCCGTTGTTCGAACAGACCGGGACACCCCGGTACTGAACAGCGTTTTGGTTTGCAGTTGGATCCGTAGGGACATTAATCGCAACCGTGCAGCTTTCGCCTCGCCCTGGAGACATACAACGGTAATACAATGTTCGTGGGCGGTCCAGCGGTAGACTCTTAAGTGCCAAAGCGTAGAAATTTCCACCAGAAGGTGACATGAGCAAGGATCCAGAGACCTGACTCCGGAGGGGCACGGGTTTGGAGCACGATCGAGTCATGTAGATATTGCCGGACATGAGCGGAGGGTCCAGCAAAAACATTCCTCCTCCGCATCCAAACTGTGCTCGTTTTGTTTTTCTGGACAGGTCCACTGTAGTTGTCGTTCCACTTTCATCACAGACACCAATATGGGATGGCAAGTGTCCTCTTGGACTCTGAGGACGCATGCTGGGTGGGATATGAACGACGACTTTACAAGCAGCCGAGCTGCCGGAATCTACACACTTGTAATATACGGTTTTGTTCTCAGCCGGTAGTTGTTTCAGTGCCAGAATGTATAGGTTTTGAGGTTGGTTGTATGCACACGCCATTGTTGGCACCTGTACAGCGAGAGGTACAGCAGCTCTGCATGACCGGGTTGTATAAACAAGTTCCTCGGAAACGGGCGGATCGAGAAGTGGAAGCTCTGTTCCGCACCGAAAATAGCCTTTTCTTGTCCTCGATGACACATGCACCGAAACAGAAGTCCCATTCTCGGAGCACGTCGGGATCGCCGTATAAGTCTGACGAAGTTCGGCCACGGGTTCATCAGATATTTCCGAGCTCTGCCTAGGGGGTCGGTTGATGCCAATTTTGACTGTACACGGGGGCCCGTCCGCACTCAGAGGGGCACATTGGTAATATACTGCTTTTGGCGCGTCTTCTGCTGGCCATTCGTTGATTTTGAAAATATAAAAAGGGCCATTATCATCTCCAGCGGCCACCAGCGATGCCCCGGGAAGCTGGCTTCTGAGCGAAACAGTAGTATTGCACTCCCTGCTACTGAATACGGACTTCAACTCAACAGGGGGCTTCAGACGGGGCACCCCGAAACCACATCTAAACTCAGCAGCTCTTGTCGCCGTCGATGTTGGTACGAAAATCGTTGTTCCTCCTCGATGACATGTGGAAACACCGTAGGAACAAGCATATCTCATTACGAATCGGACAATGAATGCTGCCAGGGCATGAGCCGCCATGAAACGAGCATAACGCCGGAGGTGTCTAAGACGGTTCATGTTCGTATAGTGCTACAAGTGCTCCGTATCGGCCCGTGTTACGTTCTAAAATGCAGAAACTGAGACCAGTCACGCTACTAACGCTGACGCTCCAGCTCCTAGTGCAGCACTTGTTACCATGGCGTTTGTCTTAGTAGTGCTCTGGATGTTTCGGTATTATGAGAGTCAGTGGTTCTTCTACATATTCGTCGGTGATATCTATAGTGCAATTTTTCTGCGAAACGGTTTGCCGCGCAGCACTCACACTTTGGTGCTTGCGGGACGCGTTCTCCATTTGCAACGATTCGACCACCACCTTGCATGCTGCGCCCTCCACCTTCTCAGTCTCACTCGTTGTGACTGTCAGTACTCAAAGAAGATAGAAGCACCCCCGTGAACGACTTCTGCAACAATAGTGCTCGATCATTCGTTAAATTTCACATCTTAGTCTGCAGTCTGGTGCTGTACCCTTGTTGTTCAACTCATGAGCTATGTAGTTACGATTATAGCTCGCCAACCTTAGTCTACCAGGGAGAGGACGTTTCACGCTATTTTGCTCCATTACAGAGCGGCCGGTTACTTTTTGTTTAAGGATTGACCGTATGCTTCTTTCATGACCGCGATAAACCTCACTGGGCGTAATGACCCACCCCTGCTGCCTTCTGACCGCTATTAAAATGTACTTTTCCAGGCAAGCTAGAACGACGAAACGAGAATCAAAGGCAAATCACTAGATTTTGATTCTCAGACTTGCCCTGGGCATTGGAGGGCCAAAAATCCCTTGTACTAACTCACCTCCAAATGCACAGGCTCACTGACTGACATATCGTACTGTAGGGGTATACCTATGGAGAGTGGTCGTGTTGTATTCACTACTACCTGAAGGCGTGGGAATCGCTTGCCAATATGGCTTGTCAAAATCGTGTTCTGGTTGCTTCTGTACCATGTAAAGTCTTTCCAGCAGCCCAAAACACTGGCAGTCAAATTTACTTCAGGATAGTGCCATACGCCTACAGCAGCCCATCACGATCACTCCAGCAACACACATATCGACACGTGACCAATTGACGATAGTCCACTTACCCTACCACTACGTTTTCTTTTTCATTAGCAAACTTGCGAACGTAGCTGTTTGACCACTGAAACAGCGCGTGGAACATCTGGATTGATATTCAGCCCACCAAATGCACATATCGTTGGAGTGCAATGAGTTCATGTGCGCACTTCAACACATTCATGGTGCACTGCATAACCTTTTTCGCATACAGCCCAACGGAATTGACAATTTAAATCCTCGTGGTCACTACTGAACATCCCTCCGTACGCTGCACTGGTACGGCTTTAAGCCCATTCCACAGTTGCCGCATTCATTGAATAAGCGTGTTCACTGGATTTCTGCGTCGAACCTAGCAGCATAACAGAAATCCGTTTTCGAGTAGCAATTGCAACATATCTCAGTGCCAGCACAAGCAAAACTTCACTTTTTTAAACTGAGCCGCTCCTGTGCCGCCCCCCGGTTACACATCTACTGGGCCTATACTGTAAGCAAGGACAGATGCACATACGCGGTCGTGACACCGTTTCCCAAAGAAATAATTGAATGATGTGTACACAAAAGAAGTGTGGGCCAACCGCTGCTGGCTGGATCAGCTTACTGTGGGCTCACGACACACGCGGAAAAAGTAGAGATACGCCCCCCCGTCCAGACGCTGCGCAAGTGCGGCGGCAGGCATTCTCTTTTAATGCAAACTCCCACTTATCCCTACCAGCTGAGCCACAGGGTTACAACAGTGGGTCACTGAGCGAAAGACAAGTTGCTGTACCATGAGAAACTCTGCAGTACGATGCCGATGGTGAAGTCGCTCCTATCGACAACCTAGAGAAAACGGTGGCAGGAAGCCAGCGGAAAATACGTGGACGTCCCCTCTCATGCGGCAAGCTGTACACCCAGGCTCGGGGGAACACGAACAAACCCTACGCTGGTCCATGTAGAGTACCCGGGCAAGCTGTACTACCTTGTCGCGGGGAGACGACATTCAACGGAGAAATAAAAAACAGCCTTGGACACAAGATGCGCGCCCTACAACACATGTGCCACACCACCGAATGCATTTTCCCATTGCAGCAACATTTCCGTTGATCCAATATTATACCTGGAGAAACAAACATTAATAGCAATGAAGTTCAAGACCCATGGTGCCACTGCTGGACTACCTGGAAAGAGCTGCACTTCTTAAACGTTGAAGTGGAGCAAGGCTACGAGCACCAGCCCATTAGAACATTCTCCAGTTCTTTATCGTTTGGGCCTGGAGGTTTAGCAAGGCCAACAGACGACAGCGAATTAAGAAGCGAATTCGAAGTCGATTGGTGCGAAACCGCACTCCCTCTGCCGGCGCTGCCCTCCTTGAAGTATTGGCAGACGCCGAATTCGTCACCGTGGTACTCCAAAAACGATTTGGGGGGACAGGAATCATCATCGGGACCACCTTCCTCGCGTAAGTCCGACAAAAACCGACCGGACTGTAGATAACGTGCAGAAGACTTGTCCTTCGTATAAACGGCGAGGGAACTCGGACCTCGAATCCCTGCCGAGTCACTCAACGTACTTGAGCTGGTACTGCAAACCGGGTGCAGTCCTGGCGCTGCACGCCTGTTGGCAAAGATGCAGTCGTCGTTTTCATCACTGTCCTCCTCACTGTCCTCATCACTCTCCGTAACGAATACAATTGAAGGGTCGGACTTGCAAACGAGCATAGGTGCTTCTGGACTACCGTGCTGCGCGTCACGTGGATATGTGTGGACAACCATGGTCCCAAAGTGCACAGACTTCACTCTCGATAAAGCCGGATCCGACTGCGTAGCCGTAACGGGTGCCCTGGGGTTCGAACTGTGAACAGTTGTTGTCGCCTCTTTCCGCTTTCTTCCCTTTTGTTTCCTCAGCAGCCGCCTGTACATCTCTCTGAAAGACAGCCGACGTGAAGGTCGTGGCAGCAGTGAGTCCTGTCTCGCGCGCACAGGTGTTCCTCTCAAGTTTTCGCGAGGCGGGGCTGCCTCCGCTGCGCTGCTCGCCAGGCTCTCTGCTGTCGCCACGGCTTCCGGTCGGGTCCGTCCATTGTCGCCAGCTTCTCTTGGCGGAGTGTCCAACGCGGATGAATGCGTGCTAATTCCTCGCTTGCTGAACAGCGAGGTAAAGCGACTGGACATGGGGCTTCGCCACACTGTGTCTCTCGGCGGGGCCTGGCCCTCACAAGAAAGTGCCATGCTCAGCAACACGCGAGACCAGCGTTGCAGGAGATCGACCGGAGATAAGCAGGTTAGTTAAACTCGTTTCATCTCCATGCCGGGGACTATGCGGTATCAAGAACAACGATGCCAGCCAAGTGAATTCCTGTTCAACTCTGAACTTCTCCTATCGTATGGCACAGGAGCACCTGGTCAGTCCAAACACAACACGCTAACGCACAACCAAGCCCATCGAACAACATTCAAGCTCACTACTGCAGAACTTGTCTGCGGCGCGCTCTGAACGAGCCAATTCGGGTTCGGCGTGCAAGCCGTACACTGCCAGAACAGTCGCTGCCTAGGTGAGAATGGCGCTTGCGAAGAGAGTTGAAACAACACTGCCAACGCCTTTTACTAAAGCGAGGACACGTACGAACAAACTTGAGAAGAGCCGAAAAGACGACCCACAGAGTCGAAAGGAACCATCGGGGCCACCGCACACGCTGGGCAACGCACATCACTGAAACGAAGGCCAACGGCATAGAGTTTGGCGTTCGGTATACCACGCATATGTATTGCGGGCGGGAGGACAGTCAAAAGCACCTCAGCCGCCAGTCGCCGAAGCGTGATCGCATGCGACCAAAAATGGCAGTGTTCCCCCCTAATAGAGAAGTGACAGTGCCGTATCCACTGAAGGCTCAGCTCATGTCTACGAGCCCTGGAGAGACCGCCGACCTCCACACAGAGAGGGAACTGCGGGTCAAAACTGCGAACCCCGTAACGACGAGTACGCTACATGTTTTTTACACTCTGGTGGTGCAGTGCTCGCAGCAGCACCTTTCAAAAACCAGCAAAAGTTGAGAAAAGTTCTCATGCTCAGCGTCTCGCCTCGGGCGACCGGGGAACTCTCAATATCGGCCTTCGCAAGTCTGCATGTCGGCGCACAATCAACGGTGTACAGCCTCTCGACTTGGGTGGGAAGGCGATGCATTCTGTGCGCAGCTATTCCCCGTTTGTAGGCCGGGCACAGTGACGGCGCGCATGCTTGCCAAGGGCAACGCCTTCGGCTAATGGAACAGACGGTCTATCAACACCTAGCCGTTTCTGCTTTCCCTCAGTGACCTAGCATTACGCTGTGCGTCTGTGCGGGACACGGCCGGCGCCGGCGCAGATCTTCGGGCCGCAAGCTGGTCCGACTTCCGTTGGCGCGACCAGCGCACAGCGTGGAAGTCGCTGCGAGCTGGCGGACCGCGCAAAAGGTTGCGGGACACGCGCGCCAGGCCGGTGGAAGGTGAAGTGAGGGTCCGCCCGTTGACTCCTTCCGAACTGTTCGTGGACCAGGAGCCACCTCGTCTGCGTGCAACTTTTCCAGCAACAACGGCTCTATTTCCTGCCAGAAAGCTTTATTTCTGAACGACTTCCTCTTTCGTGGCGCAGGCGTCTGTTGCTCGTTTCTGACTGGCTGTTCGTCGGTGTACGTACACGGCCTGAAAGACGTTTTTGTGCACACAAGACGTCGGGCGTATTTTTCCCTCCCAAATTCTGTCTTGCGGCGTTGCGCTTAGTTGGCCGAACCAGTCAGCGCACATTCGGTTTCGCATACAATTCGCGCGGCAAATTTCAACTGTTCTCTTGTCTTTTTCTACCAGGGTGTAGACAGCAATTATCTCACCTGCTCTTTGTACCGTCCTGTGTACCTAGTCACGCTGCTGCAGGGACAGCCGCAAAAATTTCTACGCGCAGCAACCGGCAGCCGATTCGCCCAGTCGCAACAACGTTGGCTTTCCCCACTTGAATCGGACACGCAAGTCAATTTCTTGCTGATTTCTGTTGGGGCCCCGTCGTTTTCTCGTGTGTAGTTCAAATAGTGCTGCAGTTGTGTCTGCCATAAGCCCGCTGCAGCCCCATCGAGTTTTACGTCAGCTCGGCCCACACGGTGCAAGCTGGAGTCTCGCACTGGGAAGCTTCCCGCCGTGATTTGTCCTCGAAACATTTTAAAATGTGGTATTCTACTCGCCAAGAGGGCTTCGATGACCCCCGCCCGTCCCTTCGTGGACCGTGTGTGGATCTGCCCGGATTTCTCTGCTGTGGCGCGAGCGGCAATTCCTACTTCCTTCGCGGAGGATCTCTCCTTCAGGTCCTCTCGCTTTCCGGTCTGTTCGTCTCTTACTGGACCTTTGGAGGATCAGGCCTCTTCGGATATGAACTCGAAGGCCTTAGCGAGGTAAGCAGAAAGTTTGTGGTTCACCAGCGCGGTGTTTCCGCATGGTGTCTTGTTATCGCCTGACGACACGAGAAAATTTCAAGTTGTCTCCCTGTTGCAGAGTGTATTTGGAGGCCTCATCTTTATGGGTTTCACCGTTGTCAACGACGCGTCCTGAATCCCACTTACTTTTGTGCTTCCTCTCTTCTTTGTCTTCCAGGAAGCCCGCGCTTCCCACTCTTTCCAAATCGCGATGGCTGTTTGGTCGGGCCTCTACATGATCGGTGCTGCGTACCTCGTCTGCTTCCAGGCCATTCTTGCTGACGATGCTTGGTAAGTTGATACAAGCAGTGTGGAAAAGGTCCTTGAGATGACAGGAGGAAGAAGGACTGGAATCCCACCCCAGATAACGCAGCCTTCTTCCCCCGGAACGCCAAGACACCGTCTTCACTCATAAGATTTGAAGCTGCGTGTGTCTCGGGTGCGGCTTCAGGAATTATTCTGTGCAATTATGACGCATGCTTTATCATGTGTAAATGCAGCTGGGCTCGTGGATACCGCGCTGGCAGCAAGATCCTGCGTTTGGCGACCTTCCTGGATCTCCTCAGCAGCATCATGCAGTTTATCTTCTACTTGTACATCGCCAAGTTCTACAGCGCCAAGTGGTACGCCCACTTCCTGGAAGGCGGCTCGGAGCGCATCTTCTTCTCGTACATTCGCTGCATGCACTCGGTGGCCCTCCTCCTGTACGCCTGCGCGTACTACTTGCTCGAAGTTTACCACGACGAAGGTGCTGGTGACCTCCACGCTTACATCAACGCCTCCCTTTTCGCTCTTGCAGGAACTGTCGGTGAGTCTGCTGCGCCGGAACACAACTGCGCGCTGAGGGTGTTGTTCGCTGTTATTTCGAAGCTGCTTCGTTTGTAACGGCGTAAGGCTCCTCGAACCCGCTTGTGCCGGTTCTGTGAGTGTGCTCTTTGTCGTTTCCATGTCGGTGTGCAAGCTACTGTGGCCAAAGGCATGCACGCGTCGTTTCCTCTGCCGTCTTGCAGAGTTCTTCGTGCTCTTCTGCGGTTTGAGCGGTCTCGCCACCATCTTCATTTGGCTGGCTCTTGTTGCCGTCACCACTTGGGCGTTCTTCTTCGAGCCGGAAGTCAACGAGGTCTCTCCTTCGATGCACGAGACCGAACTGACGAACGACGTTGAGCAGCAGGTCGAGAAGTTCGCCCGCATGTCTCCCTACTACCCCGCTGAGGAAACTGGCGCCTCCGCCCCGCTGACGGCTGCAGGCTCCATGGTCATGGGTGGTATGAAGTCTCAAACTTCCATGCTGGTGAGTTTTGAGTCGCGTCTGCAGAAGTTTGGAATTGCGTTCGTCTTAGACACAGGTGATGATTGCCGTGTACAGAACTTTGGACAGCGAAGCATTTCGTCGCTTTCAAAGCTTAGCGAAGATTCGCGGGTGCCGCGCAGTGCCCAGCTGGTTTACTAAGACACGCTGTGGGAACGGGGCTGCTCGCAAAAAGTAACATACACAAGCACCCTTTCCGTTCGACTTTCCATGTTGCGTGCAGGCCTAAGGGACAAGGTTGACACTGGTTTTTTCAGTCAGCGTGATACTGAAGTGATAAGACCGCATGCGTACCGTGGAAAATCACATTCGGTGATCCTGAACGGTCCACAACGATGGCAGATCTGCTCTTTTCTTCTCGAAGTGCCACGATGGCGCTAAAGTCCAGACGGGGAAGAACAAGCCAGCGCAACCGCTTTAGGTCTTTATGTGGTTTTTCAGTGAATCGCTTGTAATCGAAGAAACGCTGATGAGCAACGATGACGTCGCGAAAGTGTCGAGAGGCAGACACAGAATGCCGACCACCAGCGGATGCCTCTCGAAAGCGTTTGTCGGAGGGATGTTTGCTTGAGGATTTTTTTTCGAATGTAAATGTGCCTTGCTCCAATCTATTTCTCACTGGTCGCGGATCTTGTAGACTCTGCACTCACGTGGCCACCCGTGTACTCGCGCTGCGACCACGTCAAACCATAAGCTGCCTCTCAAAGTGCGACAGAATGCATTTGAGCCTCGCTCAACTGCAGATTTGATAGGTTACGCTGCGGTTAAGTCACAAGCACATCGTTTGCGACAGACCTACAAGACCCGGCACCTAGCAGCCTTTGGTACATTCGTCCCGAGCAAAGGGTCTCTAGTTTCTCTTTTCCGCTGAAGATCTTGCAGATCTGATACATTTCCATCAAACCACAGAAAGGTGTGGTAGCCCCGTCAACACGCAAGATAAAATCATATGTATGCTAGCAGACATCAGGTTTTTGCAGTATACTTTGGTTCCGAACCAAGCATGCGGAACAATTAGGAGAGGCAGGATTTTCAAAACCGTAGCCGGAGTTCCACCATGCTTCACCAGTTTTCCTCGAAGGTCTCGTATTTTGTGGTCGAAGGGGCGAAAAATATACAGCGAACTAGCGTGTTTACCTCGTATGCCTGTCGCTGCGATCAAGTTGTCGCGCCAGTTTTGGAAACAGGCAAGCTGATGGCGAAGGGCGTAGCTGGGAAAACAGTTGTCTGGATGAACGCACATGGTGAGTTATAATACATCGACAACTGAAGTAACAACGCCCTTCTTTTGTCGGCTTCTCGCTGTCCAAGAAGAAATCAGCTTAGTATGGTGGTCGCTAAGTGTGCAGAAAAGCTGCGCGTTTGCACGGAGAACACAATGACGGCGGTGCGTCGCCTGGTTTAGAGATTTGTCCGTTGAGGTGTGAGCCCTTTCGCATCGTCCTCGGGGTGGTGGCGGAGCAAAGCACGATGTTTTCAGTGCAGTCATGCTCCTAATGTGTCACACGGCATCAAGCATATTACAACTACATTACGTACGTCTCAACCGATCACCAATACATAAGCGTACCGGTGAGACTGAACACTGAAAAATAAGCCTAAGTGTCGATTGAACGTACTTCAAACATACCACGTTGAACACTGCGGTTGTGCGACAGGAGGAAAACATCACACGAAAGCGGTTTGTGCATTAACTGCACGAAAAGAAGAAAAGATCCCAAACATGGTATTGGAGAAAGGAGGTTTGTAATGACTGTAGCACCCCAAAAAACCATGTGTCCCCACAGCAGTACATGTCCGAGGAAGGCAGTGGCAATCTCTGAGACAGGATTATTTATAAGCTTTTCTTGGGAGTATATACCACGAGCTGGACTACTGATTTAGTTCTTGAAGATCATTGTTTACCGAATCCAAGTACGCCTTTTCTCCTCATATGTTAATGACAGATGCAAAATCCCTATCATATTTACTTGGATTAATCTTCTTACAAGCGGCTTCTGGTTTGATGGAACTATCCTGTCTCAGGGATGATTACTCCCAGTACGATGTTACTGATCAGACTAGCATCTGAGTAGTAGTTTTCTCTCTCTGTTGATACTAGTGATAACAGGAATCCATATATAACGCACGTTTTATGTTAACTTACTACAGACCATGGGAGCGAAGATAATCCAATATGTAACTTCGTTCGTGGAAAACAAAAGAGCTTTCACTGATTGTATTGAAGAAACGTGATTAGTTCCGATAGGCAGATCTCCTGTATACATAAATATCGTTGCAGAGTCTGGCAATTTGAGACAAAAACCCTTATCGTGAAGGCAGTGAAGAGAAGAGCAGATATGTTGCTGGCTCAGGACAACAAAGAGAAATTCACTGCCAGACGGAACACGGTAGCCTGAATCGTTAAGTGACGTTTCTTGTCAACACACCATCCCAATGTCTTACCGATTGTGACGCTTAGCATGAGCTGCTATCACTGACACTGCCAAACAACTCTAAACAACTGCGTCCAAATGGATGATTCGTTTCATATTAATATGAGTAGCGGCTTGCTGGGACTCAGGATCCACATGTCCCTTCAGTTGGTATTGTGACAGCCGGTGTGGCAGTAAGCATCGCGTTACATTGCCCTACAAACAATACGTCGAAGACAATTTGTATTTTGATTCGACTTCTTGCGGCAAGCGGCTCCCTGCCGCGTTGCCTTTCAATCCCATTTGTGCGTGGCCCACGAGCTGTAACGGCGCACAGAGGAACTCATTGTGGAGCTTTGATGAGTCGGTCATTATTTTAGCCTGTGGGAAGGAGGTGCCATGCAACCATGGGACTCTGACAGTCTCGAGAAATGACTTCCCTGTTGGATACTCCTCACTCTACCCGATAATCTTGCAGAAAATAACACAAGAGCTAACCGAGAAGAATCATCTGTGTCAACTGCCGCTGTGCAGTGAGAACCTCGCTGCGTGCATGCGTTGCGGATTGATGTTGTAGCGTTATATTGCTGTACCCCAGCAATGCTTACTTGTGAGAGGTTCAGGTGGCTGACAAATGATTGCATACCGAGGTCCAAAGAATAAATTACACAATCGTGTAGTCCTCGCCCAGAAACATTGTGCATCTTTTCAGTTCACCAGCCCACGATTTCCTAGTGTTGTCTTTTCCCTTGTCAAGTTCAGTAGAACACGTTCCTACTGGGAGTGCCTGCTTGATTCACGCTTTGAAGGGCTCTGAGGTTCTTTTATACCATTTTTGACGAAAAAATCCATCTGAAAAAGTTGTAGGCGAAGCGAGAGCTGTGGTCCCCAAGCAAGAACGTCGAACGTCGGGTATTTCGCTTCCATCGATTCAGCGCTGTTCACATAACTGAGTCACCGAAACATGATCTGCAAAATTAGTATTTTCTTGATGCCGGGACAATCGATAATGCTTCACCTGCAGTCCACCCATGACGTCGAGTAGGAACGAACTACACTGCGCGTGGTTCTCGGAACGAGGCAATTAAAACGTTTCCTTGCAGCGTTCCGCGATTTCGTATGGAGAGTAAAACTACAAAGGGTTTATTGTCTTCGAGCCCTGAATACGTGATGGCAAATCGTTGCTGCTCGCTTATCTGTCTCGCAAGACCATTTGCTATGGCCTCCACATGCAAAATCTTGCATAACCGATCATGAGTTTGTGTTTCGAAACCCGGCTAAGTCGTGAGTGTTTTCGTTCATTGACTTCCAGCGGTTGCTGAAGGTTATGACAAGCGAGTAGTCGCTGAGGAAGTGGGACATACAAGAAACCGTAAGTTTCTTTTGTCCTTGATACAAGATCCTTATAGAGACACTAACGATAGCAGCGAAGTTCAAGTCGCGCTTAAATGAACTGAAAAAAATCGCGCCCGACAAAAAGCGCGTTAACTGTACACGATATATAGTGCCCCACCAACAACAGCTTGTCAGTCAAAACGGCACCACTTCGGAACACTTTTGTTGTACGCCGTAGGACCTTTTCCCCTTTGTAGACTCTTCACTCGACACCAAAAAACTCGAACCATCTATGTGTTTGAAAGTGGCATATGAACATACTACATACTCTGCCACTTGAAGCGTCGACGACTCGAAATAACGGCCACATCAACAGGCAAGAGAAGTGTGCAGCAAAACGATCCCTCAAACCCCTCCTTTCTCTCCAAGATACTCAAAAACGGGCCACATCGAAGCGAGAGTTCCTCAAGCAAAAATGCCACAGCGGTCTATCTTCCCCCTTTTTATCTATAGAGTAAAATAGCGGAAAACACATAGACAAGAGGCCATCTTTTCAAATCTACAGAATTTGTTTTCTCTTCGCAGGCGAACCTCTTTCGGTGGGGTACGGCACTCGTGCTGTCTTTTTGAGTTGAAATAGTGCAGAGAACTACCGTTTCTATATGTGAAGAACGACCAAAGGCGGGGTCAGGATCCCCTTCACTTCACTGAAGCCGTAGTTCGTTCAGGGAGAGTCAACGCTCCTGGAGACGTGGACAGAAATGCACTTTCTGTGCATGTTTACCAAAAATTAACATGTTCAAGGTCCACACATTTACCTGTGTGCACGCATATATGATGGCCTCTTCACTCTACGTTCCTACCGACCGTATCTGCGATTCAGCGAAGCGGGACTTCGAGGAAACACCATTTCGCGATTTGGCTAGGCGCTTCCTTCACGCGAAAAACGCAAGCACCTCTAGGCGCGACCAAGCAGTTCCTGGGACAAGGGATGATGGCGAATGCGATGAACACCAACAGCGCGTCCCTGAAGGGCCGGCGGAAGCTTTACAGCTGCGGGATCAATCTCCGGTTCTGCGGCATTCGTTATGCACAGATCCAAGTTCCCCTTGTGTCGAGCGACAGCAGCGAGGCACTTGGACATGAGCTCGTGTTGCTGAAGACATAACATAAATCCTCCTCGCGCATTCCGAAAATGACGCCTGCCGCCCCGTCATAAAATATTCCCGATACAAAATTGCGATCCACAGCGTGTCACGAACATCGGCAAACGCACAGATACGTGCAGGCGTATGTACGCAAGCACATGGATTCCCTGTGCTTCGTAGTCCCTGACTTGGTACACATGCAGGACCATCCAACCAATTTTAAGTTTTAGGCACCGCAGCAAAACGGACCGAGGGGGAACACCTGGATGAAACCCTGCAAAGAACGCACCATGCGAAAGAAGCTGCAAGACCTCGCGAACTACGGGTCTGTCTAGCACTCAGAAATAACTGGAACACACAATGGTGCCAAAACTCGCGTCACCTCCCATCACTGGCTGTTTTGACACTTGTCTTCTAACATATGGGGTGCCTCCTCGGTGACCTCAATTTCACACGCTCGACTTTCACATCGAAAACTTACACTGTGGAGTTCCTCCACCGCTGGCGACTCGAGCAGCTTAAGCGATTTTGTGGTGACGTGGTACATCTTGCGCAGGCGACTGTACAACAATGAATCACGGCGACGTCATTTGAGGATGAAACTGCGTCCGTCAAGCGATGTATTCAACGCCCCCTTCTACTGGCACGTGCTGCACTTTCTCCACAAATTGTCTATGACCTCTGTACAGCATCACCCCGCTGGACTGCGTGAGAGAGAGGGAGAGCTAAAAGTGACGGGTTTCAACGGCAGACGACAGACGTTCTTCCACATCTGTTCTGTTTCAGGAGAATCATTTGAATTACTGTTACCACTCGTATAGACAGCCCCTTGCGAACTCCAAAACCATCGAGAAACGCTTTCTAGTTGGGGACGAAACAAAAAGGTCACGCCTGCATCGCAACACGTTTGAAAAACGCACTCGCATGTTTGATTGCCATAATTGGCCGCTAACACAGTCAGCCGAGACAGACTTATCTAACAGCGACAAGATACGACTAGCTGGGAACCACGATAGAAGCGAATCCTACCTGCAAACGGTCAACAGAGCTTCGCGTTCGTGAGTGCTGTCCCCAACGGAGATGACGTTCCAGCGTTTGCTCTCCATCCGGAAGTGACGCTGGAGTTCGTGCATGAAGGCCGCCTCCTGTATCAGCCAAAAATCAGGTCACCGTGAAGAGCAAGCGCACTGAGGACGCGAATTCTAGCGAAAAAGAAACAGGTGCCCCGGCTGTGCCTTTTTAGCCGCACTACACTGAGGGGGCCAAGAAGCTGTACGAAAACTGACTCTCAAACCGAAGAAGACGAATCAGAAAAGACGGAAACGTCGAAGCAGCAACTGAGACCTTTCAAATCATAGCTCCTCACACATGCCGGGCTCTTCTCCAATCCCAACTGTAACACCGCGAACTGTTGAAACGCTTAACTAGGCACAGGAGACATACACAGATTATCCCCTTGCACAACAGGCGCCTCGTTCAAATCGTCTCCTCAATGTGTATGATGTTTCGGACATCTTCGGCGGTAAGTCTTTGATTCCAGCCAAAAGTTCTCTCCCCACTTTAGCCTGACATGTCTTCGACTTCACTTGCCCCCCCCCCCCCACGGCCGCAACGTGCGTGTCTCACCTTCCACATGAAGGGCGTATTGCACCATGCGCTTTCGTACATGCTTCTGGCTGAGACAATGGGGAAGCAGTTGAGCATCTCGCGTAGTTCCGGGAGGAATTTGCTGCAGGATAGATCGATCCATCCACTCTCTGCGTTGGTGACGATGATAACTTGACCTAGACTTCTGGCGGTGAAGAGCGTCTGTTCCGCCCACATGGCTGTTTGCGCGAGCTTCATTCGCCACAGACAGACTTCGGACTCTGCACTCTCGAGCGTCAGGCCCTTCTGACTGATCCAGGAGCTCGGCAGAAGCGTGTCATCCCAGTCGAAGATGAAAACAGTTTCTTGCCGAGAGAAAGACTCCTCCGGCAAGCTGGGGAAGCACCGAGGCGAGGGGTAGGAACTCTCCTCGTCTTCGCTTTCGTACGTGTCGGACTCAAGAGATCCGCAGCTCTGCTCCTGGTGGCGCAGATACTCGAGAGAAGTGAACAGCTTCCCCATTTGCTTGTCCGCTGCATGCAGTTCGACGGCTTCCGCGTCTCTGGCTTGCCAGCAACAGGAGTTCTCCTCGAGTCCGCCCCCAAAGTCCACGTCGACTCTGCACACCGGACAGCCTCTCGGCGTTTCCGGCACAGACGAGGGAGCGTCCTCGTTCTCTTCCGTCTGTAGACGCGAGAGATTCGTGACATCGAGGGAACTTTCTGTCGGGCCTTCCTCCCGTTCATCCCGCGAGCGCACGAAGCCACAGCAACTGTCCCCGATACAGTCCGACTCTCCCCGACAGAGCGCACAGCCTCGCGGCGTCTCTTCGTTTGCGTCGTCCGTAGCCTCTTGGCAGCAGGTCGACTCATTCTCCTGAAGAATCGAGAGATCGCGAGAAGTCTCCTCGTCGTCGAAGTCGTTCTCCCCCGTCTTGTCCTTCGGCCTCGACACTGCAGGCAGACGACATTGGGAGGCCGCCTCCGTGTCCTCGTTCGACGCGTTCTCTAAATCATTCGCGTCCTGGACGACACTCACACGCCAACTCGAGTGGGCTTCGAAGAAAGCCCACTCGCTCTTTACGCATGCACTGTCTGCGCCTCTCGAATCCGCGCTCTCCTGTGCAGACGTGCCATCGTCTACACGGGTGAAGTCGCGATCTTCCGCGACGCAGGTGCTAAAGTCGTCGCTCTCGCCCTCACTTTCCCCCTCCTCACCGCCGGTGGTGACCACCGGGGTAGAAGTCACGAGCGTTTCACATGAGACTCCAGTCCTCTCCGGCTCTGTCGAAACGTCGCGCTCTACTTCGACACACATTTCCGTGTCCTGGTCGGTGCTGGACGAGGCTCGCGACGTCCGCAGGGAGGAAGCCATCTCGGGGGACAGACCGGACAACATGCTCGGAGGCAGCGAGGGTTTAGCGGAAACTCCAGCGCAAAGAAACGCGGCCTCCCCCGTTTCCTTCTCGCGGCTCTCGCCAGAGGACAGTTTCCCAGCATGCGCGTCGGCCGGCAAGGTCAGCGCAGCATCACTGGAAGGAGCGCCTGCGCCTGAGTCACAGTACGAAGCGACGGGCTTTGCGGCAGACGGCGGACACATGGTGTATTTGAGAAATGGTAAGACAACGTGGGCTCGAGTTCTGCGCAACCCCCAGCCAAACACGCGGCGGGAACAGACTGAGCGCGCGAGCGGAATGAGGACTCAAATGTCCGAGAAAAATGAACGCCAACGACGACAGTACCTTGGACTTTCGCGGTGTCAAGGAAAAAATCGAGCTGCGCAAGACATACCCGACGACAATCGCGCATTCCGGAAAAGAGCCGCTCGGGTCTCTGACCTAGAGTAAAAGCGCGGGGAAACAGCGACGTGGAAACGAATCAGGCCGAAAAAGCGACGATAACGGATGCTAGTCACAAAACAAGATGTTAATAAAATGCAGCCCCGCGGAGAGACGCAGAAGCGAACTTAGGCGGGCTCGCGGAGCTCGGTCATGTCATTCACGTCAAAAAATCGAAATCAGTGACAAGAACTTGTAGGAAAAAACGTTGGTAAATACCCCAGCAAATGCCGCGTTCTTCCTGAAGCATGTCTCACCAGAGTTGAGACTGCTCTTCCATTTTCGGGGGGAAACGCCGTGGGGTTGGAGGGCGCAAAAACGGAGCAGAGTCAGCAACTGTACAACTTGCTCAAACCACGAAGATCGGAAACGCTTTTCGCCACTTTTTGGCTACCGGAAGTCAAGAAAGCAGTCGAGCTACTCCGTTCGCGTCGATTCGCCGAATTCCCCAAACCCCGCACGACAGCCACGAGTCACGAAGAAACGACGTGGAACAGCACCGCGTCCACGCAGACCACGCAGCCAATAGGAAGACGGCGCTCTTTCAGGTGGTCGGCGTTCAAAGACGCGACACCGAACGCGTTTCCGACAAGATTTTCCAAAGCTGCGTCAGGTTTGTTCGCGAGCAAGGATCGAGTTCAAAGGGACAGCGCTAAGGAATTCACAATTTCGCAGTTTCCCTTACCTCTTCGCAACACTTTCCTCGCAGTTTCAAGAGGCGGAGCAGTGGCTAAGAATGCGCGGCTCCACCTCGATCTTCCGTCCGACCCCCCAAATCGCAGTTTTCCCGACAGACTACGCGCAGCCAGGAGTAGAGAAGCATGGAGCTCGATGTCGAGGCATTCTAAAAAGCCAAAAATGTGCATGCAAACTTCCGTTGCAAAAAAACGGATTGAACAAGTTCTGCAGCAAACCTGCCTGTCTGGCGATTTGCCTCGTGGAGGTCGGGTGGCACCCTCCACCCCGAATCGGAGCTGGGGGGAACGCATGCACTTTCTCACACCAAACCCCCGGCGAAGAAACCCCACAGCAAGACACGCAACCACTTTTACTGCCACGACACTGTTTTTCCACGCTGAACCGACTTTCGAGCGACAACGAAACGTTCACCGGGCTGACGAGCGCGCTACCGGGGGACTGAGGAGAACTGGAGCTCGACGGACACGCGCTTACGACTTCCTTTGTGTCGAGCCGCCGCGGATGAGAACGGACAGTCTGTTTCATGTGCCAAGTCGTGAAACTAGAAGAAACAGAGACTCCAATGCCGATTTCATACAAGCACTTCTGCATTACAGAAGACAACGCCTTGCGCTACGAACGCACACACCCGCGTGGACTAACAGCTGACTGCGAGGCAGGGTGGCATACCGAAAGGTTCTTGAAAAATCGAGACTACAAAAAGATACACCGAAACGTGTCTTCGCTTTGGATCAGACCGACGAACATGAGTCTCGTTTCGTTCACAGACACGCCTGCACTCGAGAGTAATACGAGCCTTCAGGCACCCGCAACACCATCAACATTGCGTGCAGATGGACCAGAGGCATGATGCAACAAACTGGTCATCCCTGAAGCGCCAGATCCACTTGAAGAATTCATCGTTCTGCTCATGCACACCCTTCTCCGACATAATCGTCCTCAACTCTTGAACAATTTCTCACAGCCGAACGCGATGGGTGGAGAAGGGCACGCATTCTACAAACTATACACAGCGTCTTTCTAGCGATCTTTGCTTCTCGAGAGTCAGTTGAGGTTCAGAATCCTTTCAGACACTAGTGAAAGAAAGAAAGCAACTGGAGCCCGTACACAGCGTGGCTGTACTTCTGGAAGGACAAGAATCTCGACGCCTTCGCGCGGCTGGAAATGCCAGCCACGGGGAGGAACAAGGGGGGGGGGGCCGGAGCTGTAACACAAACAACAAACCGTCCACAGTTTCCAAGTGAAGGGTCAGGTCCGCTCTTCACTCCCTCGGCAATAGAGGGAAATAAAGCAGGAAATCGGAGCCGATGCGCATAGAATGTGACAGCAGCGTCGGAAAGTGTATGCCGTTCTGTTCGGCTTGCAGAGGCATGCTCTGCGTGACCCAGGAGTATGCTCTGCGTGACGGGTGTGCTACTGTGGACGACGAGCTGCACAGAGGCAGGCCTGCGTCCGTGGAATGAACGTGGATGGGCGATAGAAAACAAGCAGGAATTTATCAGAAACACCAACACATTAAAGAAACTCTGACGAACATGTTACTCGAATAAAAAAATGAATGTGCTTGTTTTACGTGGATCTCCACGTGGGTCTGGTGACGCTTCTGTTGTGTAGATGCGCAGACGGGGTGAGATTCTCAGGGGCGGTTGTTCTCTTTTTCACCAGTCAAATGCTCAGTAAAAATATTGTTACTAAGGAAAGGGTCTTTTTCAACTTTGTTAAGTGCATCCGGTCGAACGAGAGTGAGCACGTGTGCCGTCGGGCGTGGAATTCCCGGGCACACATTACCGCGATACGGAAGTCTTGCCAACTTCTTTCTCCCGTTTCCTCCTTCCATGTACGTGACTTCCCGTTTTTTAACTTTCTTCTACAGGTTTCTCAGCCTCACTGGCACTTTCAAGCGCTTAAATCTCGAAAACAACTAGCCTAAACGGGTATGGGAGATTTGGGGTATATCTGTTCCGCGTGGAGGGTCAGGAGTGACAAGCACCGTTCTTGCCGTTACTCACTGCAAGTTTCCCGTGTAATTCGAGGACCAGCAGGCCACTCTGCATTGCGTTCCTTTGAGGTTAAACTGCCTTTCAAGGCGTGTCAAGATTCCATGCTTGCCTCCAGCTGCTTAACCCCGTTCTGTGTGACCTCCACGTGCTCGCGTGCTCCGCCTCGGCTGTCTGGGAATTCGCGTGAGTTGAGGGAACTTCTGTATTGGAAATCCCATTCATTGTGTCTGTGAACATGCACTCTTCGTGCGACGTCGACTCGGGAATGGAGGTGAAGTTTCCTTGAAAGAGTGGACGTTTGCCGGGCAATTCCACAGACTTCTTGGGCACACTGGTATAGGGGTTGAGCGCGAATTCGCGCATGCAAACTACTTTTTTTGTAAGAATGCGTGTGAACTTTTCAGTTTCTCAGCGATGCAGATCGAAGGGATCTCTGAAGGGAATGCACGCGCACGTAGTCCTGGAGGGGCGGCCCGTTGGGCGTCCATCTCTGGCGTCCCCTATGCTTCCCAGAGATAAGTCTGCTTTTGTCCGCCGTGCCCCGACTTGTCTTGGCTTCTCTCTTCTTTTGTCCTTCTTTCTACACGTTCCTATCTATGAGGGAACGTGTGGAGTTTCTGCCCGCGTCTTGGGCTCATGGGTGCCTCGACGGCAATCTTCCGATCCATTTTTCTCAACTTCTTCGCCTTTGGCATACTCTGCGTTTTCTCGGAATGCGGAGTCCTTTACTCCGGGGGCCCCTTTCTCAACCTTGACTGGCAAGGACCTGACACGCATGCAGTCCAGCGCCTTTCCGCCGTCGATTAGGAGTGCCGCGCAGCCAAGGCGTTCCTTGTGGATCAGAACTCCCGCGCTGCTTCGGGTCGATTCTCCAACTTACGCCGCATCTTCCATTTTCATTCCTCCCGGCGACGCAAGTGGCACTTTTCCAGCTGTTCCCTCCCTCATTCCAGCCCGGTCAACAGTCACAGTCGACCCACACAACCTCCGCAGAAAAAAGCCGTCTAGCGAAGTTCCCAGCTTCTGCTCAAGACTCCGTCTCTTGTGCGCGTTTGCCTCAGTGCATTCACGCAGTGGACGGAACACCGCAGCGAGTGCCGCCGCTTCAATTCGAGACGGACAGAACGGCTACGGCGCCCCTACGCCGTACCCTAGACCCAGGGCCCCGACGGCGGGAGACAGAGGGAATGAAGTATGGCACCTCGCAGCATCACATCGGGGGATCCAATCGCACAGACTCACCTCCATCTACACAGCAGAGAGGAGGAACACTTGGAACTCGTCGACGGAGTCTCCGTTGTCGGAGTCGAAAAGCAGACCGGAGGCGCACGAACGGACGGCAGCAGGCTCTTTTGGTGCGTTCAGGAGTCACCGGATGGAGAGACAGGGACGATACCCCGCAGGTGTGGAGCTGCTCAACTCTGTGGCAAGTGCCACTGGATCCGGAGAAGAGGCGAATCGAACGCGTTGTCACTGGGGATCTCCTGGTGAGGTCATGCAGAAGACTCGACGTGGGTGTTCAGGGACTGACATGGGGATAGAAGGGAAAGTATCTCTTCAAGAAACGCTAGGCGAGAGAGACGACCGAATAGAGGGAGAATTCGGTCACGACTTGTTTGCGCCTCTGCCCGAGTCCAGGTCGGAAAGGAAAGGAGATGCAGGAGACAGAAAGGCGAGGGAAGGCGAAGGAGTGTTGGCATTCTCTGGGGACAGCGGCTGCGAAGCCAGCACTGACATGGACATGCAGAACCCAAGGGAATGCAGCCGTAGGCGGCAGATTCTCCAGGGTGTCTCTGTGGAGCTTTCAGACAACATTTTCTCAAGGAATACACTGAGAGAGACACGTCGAGGTGAGAATCATATCTGCAGTGTGTACCTTGGGTGGCTGTCGTCACTGTGTGTCTGGCTTTTGATTGCCTTAAAAACGAGGAACGAGGGAACATGGCGGATTCGGTTCACCCGAGGAGTCGGCCGGAGACTGGAAACGACGTTGCTGTCTCTTCTTGTCTGCGCTCGAAGACGCGATAGCCACTGTCGGCTCATGCTCGAAATGCACTCACTGTAGACAAGGAACTCTGCTGTTTCTGCACGAACCGTCCACGGCCTTGTGTGTATCTACAGCAGTGTTCGATGCCTCATGTTTCTTTCCAAAGAAGCCCTCACACTCGTGAGAACGCGCTTCCAAGACGATCGCGTAGTGCCTGTTTTCCTCTGCGTCCCTGTCAGACTCGCCGATCTTCCCAAGGCGTCTGCTGGCAAGAGACTCGACGATTGCGAGACGACTTCGTTCTGCCGGTGCCAAGCTCCTCGGACACTTTCCATCGCGATCGACTGGGCGGTTCTGTCTGTCGAAACGGACAGGGGAGGCATTCCGCGCATGTTCAGCGCCGAGCTCCCTAAGTTCCTCTTGCCTCTCAGTTTCGACCACGGAAGAAGACTCAGGACGACCAGAGCAGCTGGAGAGAAAGATTTTCGTCGGTTTCTCTCCATTCCCCCAAAGATCATGCAGTGGGGCGGGGGGTTCGATCACTGAACATGTAGGAAGTGGAGACAAGCCCGAGGCGGGAGCTCCGGGGGACGGAGGCGACACGCGTGGTGGCGATGTAGAGAAGCTCCCTGAAGCGTCACTGCAAGAAATATTGCCCTTTTTGTGTTGCTTTAGGCCCTCAAAGGGAGCTGTGAGTGGCCAGGGTATCTTTCCTTCTCAGGTCAGTTTGTGCCCGACTCATGAGAAAGGAAAGGGGAAAACGATGTGCGAATCCAAGACCCCTGCAGTTGCCTCTGGTGCCGCAGAACAGAAAGCTTCCTGTGAAAACACAGAAGGTTTCGGCGAAGCAATCTGCGAATCTGCGTTCGTGCTCAACGATAGTGTAGAAACTAGCACATGTGAGGCGAGGCCTCATGTGGAGGCGCCTAGAGTGCCCGGAAAGCTCGAGGAAAGAGAATCAGCGGACATTTCGACTGGAGACGATGCGCTCCGCCCCGATACACTGTGGATTGCGGCGGCTGCGGTGCCAACGCTTTCGGAGGTCTTCAAAGCCATTGCAGGACCTGACGAAGCGGATCTCGTGACGCAGTGGCGAGAACACACAAACCAATACAAGAAGAACATTCAGAAGAGAGGCGAAGATGCGACAGAGGGGGGAAGCAAAGAACCGCAGAGAACGGGTACAGAGGTCCCTTCAACTGAACCCGCTGAGTGCAATGCCCCGCTAAGCTTTTCGACAACTTCACCGTGGCTGAAGACTCTGCGTCACTTGGACGACGCAGCGAAGGAGGGGAGCCGTCCCTTTCCTCGTTTAGTTCTCTTAAAAACAGACAAGAGAGTGACAGGAAGGGGCAAGGAAGCTGACGGCGGCGAAGTTGCCAATTTCCACCAAGAAAGGCCGCAGGGGGCGAAGCAGAATGCACCTTTCGAGAGCAACAGAATAGGCAAGGGGGTGGATCATCTGCCGAAGAGCTTTGGGGAATACGCGCCAGTCACAGAGGCTGTCGCCCCAGAGAGTTACATGCAGCGGAGGTGGGGAAAGTTAGACGACGGAGAAGCGCCCGAGGTGCCGGTCGTCAGTCTGCATGTTTCTGAGGAAATGAGAATGGGATTGGAACAAATGCAGGCTGCTGTCCAGGTCATCTCTGCTTGCGAGTCCGTGACGAATCTTGCACGCTTCGACGGCATGAGAGAGTGAGTGAAAGTTTCTATGCCACCGGCGGATGGGTCCCTCTCCGTAAACGGACTCAACCTAGATGTCGACTTCAGCTTCGAAGAAAACGTGGACACAGCTGAGAGATTGAAATTCAATATTCTTAGCTCTAGAAAGCGGTCCAGTAGGGAGACACTTGCTGGGCGAATGCGTTTGAATCACTCAGATTTCGCCGCTTTTGGACATAACCTCTGGGGCAAAGGATACTCAAATGCGTTACAAAAGGTTGAGCAGGTAGATGCTCTTGTTGCTTTTCCGTAGAATGCTGCCGTCGGAGTCTGCAGCAGGTCAAGTTCCCTAACGTGACCCTATCGTTCTACAGCGTGCAGAGCCCGTTTCTGTGGCCGACTGAGAAGGCATGGTCAGCTTCGTTTGACGATCTACTTTTTGCTTTGCAGTGCCGAAGAAGAAAACATGGAAGGCAATGACGCTTCACGCCCCTACTGGGTTTCAGTCTTGCGGCGGCGGTCCCAAGGCTTCACCGACGAGGCAAAGGAATGCATGCTTGCTGGTAAAGACAAGGAGTAAAACAGTACACAGAATCTCGTGGAACGTTGCAGAGTTCTTTTCTGAGATAAAATGGCACGGAAGTTCTGTTTGACGGTTTCACCCCACCACTGCGCGAGAGGTTTGAACGCTTCCTCACAGGAGACTCACGACTATTCCTTTCGCAGAAACGTAGCTTTCCTCAGTCTGGACAGCTGACGTGGAAGCCTGTGTCGACCTGCTCCTTTCTGCTTCCAGGTGCCTACGCTCTTTCGCAGTTTGCAGCCACCAAACTGCATGAGAAGGCGCTAGCGGTTCGCACTTCGCTTGCACAGGCTCTTTCTCGGGTGATCGATGAGTCTGAGGTTCTCCTTTGGGTTCCGCCTGCCAAGCAAAGTGCTCGGACTGAAGAAGTCCGGCATGCGTCTTCAGAACCTGCCCCTCACGCGAACCCCATGGGGACTGTTGGCAGGCCGGAAACCGAACCACCAAACAGGACACCCGCCGCTTACCTCGGCGAAATGTGGATGTACACTGCTGCAGACCTGCTGGGTCTACCTTTGCTTCAACTCCCCTGTGGCGTCACGCTGCTGGGGCCTGCTGGAACCGACCGAGAGTTGCTTGAGGTGAGTGCAAGCGGGTGGATCGCCAAGGGCACCTTTTGGGCCTGGGATGAAGTGTTGGAGCGTGCGATTCAGTGAGTCGGCGGTTCCAAGCGTATAGACAGTAGGCAGGGCCTCGGATAATGTCGCACAGTTGGGTAGAAACGAAATGAAGTGGGGACTCCTGCCAAGCTTCGTCACGTAGCCCAGAGGCCGTCCGCAGTCGTCTTGGACGCCCAGATGGCGTCTGCGTGGCCTGGCGAAAGCGAATGACCATACAGAGATCTAGACAAGAGATATTTTACATCAGATCTCTTCATTTGCGTCATTTCAAGTGCCCGAGAAAGATTGCACACGAGTTGGATGCCACAACATGACGCGAGAACCCGTAAAAACTGGGTGTCTCTGGTAGACTCTAACTTCACTGACGCGCTAGTATCACTCTTCTTTTCAGGTGGCACAGAAACTGACGAGCCCTCTCACGGAAGCTCGTCGGATGAATTTCTGGTCGGTATGACTCGACCAAGAGGTGTAACGGAGGCGGCCTTCTGATTCAGCAGCAGGACCAGCCTCCCGTGGGCGGCAATAGCCGCTGGTAACTAGAGTGGAGACGGAAAACTCCAAGAAGCTTTCGTGCGACTGTGGTACGCTGCCACTTGATGGTCTTTGCTACCTGTCTCTGCTGTCCATATTCGTGTTTACGAAAAGAAAACTGTTCGTTCGCGTAGGAGTTTCTAGTGTTTCAAGTAGCTGCCACAGGATGATGACGCAACAACCATTCTGTTTCTGTGCGCCAGTTTTGCTCCGAGGTACGGCAGCAGGAAAGTGTCATTGGAGCAGGGAAACGAAATGTCGACACAGGCAGCCTTTCTGTGTGAAGACACTGCAGGAGCTTTTGGGTTCGTCACTCAATGATATCACGAGGGCTTCGATGTCCAAAGGCCACTAATTCGTCGATACATGCGCCACCGTTAATTATTGCAGACCAGGAGTTCCTTATCACTGGAAGTTTCCCGTGTGTGAAGAGGAAAAGTGCTCAGCGAAGTGGAACAAGAGACGGGCACATGGTGCGTGACACTTTTCGCGGTACTTGTAAAGTTGACGGCCCGGTAACTAAGAAGACATTTGTCCCGCCAGCTGTAGGCCGTAATAGGGAAGTGCCATGTGGCGCCTGTGGGTTTCGCAGTGAAGTCAACGAGTTAGCAAGCAATTGATTTCGAGCCACGTGGGCGAGTTCTGGCCCACATGGTACGCAGTCGCATTGGCTGCACTTCAAGTACTGACAAGCTTCAGGTAATGATGTACATCAGGGATTGACAAACTTCAGAGATCCTCTCTGGATAATCCTTTCCTTAATGCCGCACCAGGGTGACGCGGCGTGTGGGACCGCAGTCCCTCCCTCTTGTTTCCTCACTCAAGGCTGGACAGACACTTCTTGATCGCCCTTGACGTTTTCCACTACTGTACTGCCCTGCCCAGCTTTCTCAAATGGATGTAGATATCCCAGTCCGCTGTATACATGGGCTGCGGTCTTTCTAAAATGAGGAGTCTCAAAATGCCAGCAACTAGCATTTTCTAAAACTCCTGAGATTCGTTACCGCCACTTGCCATAACACAGCCCTCACAGCCACTGCTTGACTACTGCAGTTGAGTGCCGCTTCAAATGGATGGTACTTGAAACTGTGCGGCAAAAAAGACCAAATCGCGTCGATGTCTTCCCGCTCCTCTTCCAGGGTTCGAACCTGCAGGGAAGAAGTGATATGCACAACAGAGTAACCCTGTGCCACACGATCTTCGGGTTGTCACACTGCGAAGGCGCACCTCTAATTTACAGCACCAGCGCTAATTGTAAGTCCAATTATGGCGGCAGCGTTCGGGCACACTAGACTGTACCCCGGGCAATCGTTTAACAACGTGGCGCCCACGTATAACGTATCCAGGGACATGCATCCGTTAAGTTTCACGAAACCCACGAGCGTGTGCCCCTGACGGATTAGCAAGGCACGACGTTGCTGCTTGACGATATGCGACACTCTCGAGGCTTCAACCTCGTCCTCCGGTGTGCTTCCGTTCCGAAACCACACCTGCTGCTAAAGCTACTCGACCTAGCAACTCGCGATGAAGCACGATGTACGAGTATACGTCTTAATCCAGCGACAGCCTCAAGATTTCGCATTTGACTAGTTGCTCACCCCTGGTACACTTAATGTTGACCTTCGACTGCTGTCGAAGTTGGGGCCGCCGAGGTCGCCCACTGGTCAACTTGCTTTGCTGGTTGCGGGCAAGAGTACTGAATGGGCTTGTCGCCGGTTCTCTCTATCAGGATTCTGACAGTTTTGCCGGCGGCACGGAAAGCGTAGTAGGCTGCCTGCGGCGGGTCAAGTTCGTACCCAGCAGGTTGCACCGACAGATTGACGACCGGACCCTCAACGATGTATTGCCGCGACAACGGCTTAGTCACATGCTTTTCCATTTTTGGTGTGGAAGGCGGGGTAAACAGGAAGGTTACTGCACACGCTGCCGTGGATACTCGTGAAGCACTTCGGCTTTGTGCTGACACTGGCAGTCGCAAGGCACACTCGCCGAAACTCGCCGATGACCGAGTGAACTGTTTCACACAACTCGAGGAGTTCCCGTCCGACTACACACTTCTGTAGCAACGAAAACCACGAACAATACCAGGAGAGGTCGGGCCGTGATGAAGGATGAAATGAAGAGATGACAGAAGCTAACCGTCATGTTACCGTAACGCGAAAACGGTTTTTCCGGGAAAGCCTGAGCACAGGCTGCAAGCTATGCGACGCCCGGCATGTGCAGCCCGGTTGTGTCGCGAAAGATGCGTCGATGGAGACAACCGACACACGCTTCGCTCGTCCCGTCCCTGAAGGAATTCCGATTCTCTCCCGCGCACGGGAGGCAAAAGCCAGCAGAGCCTGCCTGCACGAGTCCTCTGCCTCCTGTTGGCACAGGAGTGCTGTGTTGGCACACTTCATTTTTCCTTTCAGCACGTTTCTTCCTTCATTCCAGAAGTCCCTACTACTGCAAGGATTTCTTTTGTTTTCCCCCCAAAGGTATATAGGTTATCGGTCATCTTGACCGCTGCAAGGCACAAATCGACGCCAGTGCTACAGCTTGCTCGCTTGCACGCGTGTGGCTAGCCCCTCCAGATCCCCACTCGTCTTTCCACAATGGAAAACCCTCCGCAAATCCCAGTCTACAGAACTTTCAAGATCAACTGCCCGTCAGTGTCGGTTACAATTTCGGCAGACGACACTCCACTTCCTCAAGGGCTGGGTGAAGTGAAAAGTCCAGCCAGCCTGGTCACGATCAACCCCGGTGTGGCACCGGCCCCGGAAACCGCTTCCACTATCCCGGTTGGCGACAGCGTGCAAAATGGATGCAGGTGTAAGTGGAAAGAATGAACTGCACACAAAGGTGCACACCAGAATAAAGAAGTGGGAGAGTTAGCGAGCTTCCGTTGCATGTTTTTAGGGTAACAGAGAGCAGGAGGGGACGGGTCGAGCTGTTCCCCGTTCCCCTGAAAGCAGCCAAGGTGCTTAGTCGTCGGTTCGAAGGGTCATATGACATAGGTCCGAGGAAACACAACTAGGTTTCGCGCTGAAAGCTTCATATGAGTACCTTTTATCCAACATTCACAGACGATGGGTGTAACCGGTAGAAGGTTGCAGCGGCGCGATAGGAAATTGCGTAGTCACGTGCACGAAGATTGTGGCAAAGCGTGTGTCTTGAGGGATTCACCTTGTACTTTCCACAAGAAACTCGGCGTTGCTTCTGGATTGTGACTTGGCAACTCTTGGGAAGAGTTGGTTCGTCTGGTCGCATATGACAAAAAATGACGACTATCTCAGTCTGCAATGTCTGCGTTTATGCATTCACAGCAGAAGAACATGATGAGCCGACGGTAGCGCCCGAGCCGGTGCACACAGCGATGCACCAACGATCTTCTTCGAGGGCTGCTAATTCTTTGTACCGCGGCGTGTCAGCAATTCTGCCTATGGAGGACGAAGTTGAGGAGACCTGGGCTGTTATGAGAGGCGACACTGAACAGCAGGAACCTCATGACTTCACCTACTGGGATAAACTCCGTCGGCAACACACGAAAACAGAGATCAGACGATGGACTTCATTCTTACCAGAAACCCAACAAGACACCGCGTTCTACGGCAGGAACATCGGTACGTTATCTCTTAATCAGGAAATGTGTATTTTTTTTCAGGGCACAGACTGACCACAGGTGTGCACATGTTTTATTGCTGGTACCGTTTCGCTGTTGCTGCTCAAACAAGATCACAGTGGAGTAGAAGTCACGCGATTTGCCAGGGAAGTGCGGGTTCAACTCGTAGCATATCCTTCCCAGAAAAAAGTGGAGCGCTGTAGGATACTGAATCCACGTCTTTTAAGAAAGCTCTGTAGGTGACGTAGAGGCGATTCTCTAGACGACGATTGTACCCAGTGTCTTTATGAATGCATGCCTCTGTTTGCTCGGCTGGTATCGCAGTATTCTCTCCCCCCACCCCCGTCTCGCAACGATGGAAACACGGCTTTCACGAGAGGACTTTTGTGTAGAACACTCTGCGAACGAGGCATAGGGAATTTCGTAAATGCTGTGACGCGCCGTCGCTGCTTCCCCCATAATTGTGCCATTTGTTAACGAATGCAAATATGGCAATCTGACCCTTGGCATGTGCTCTCTGACGACCTGCGCTGTGCTTTTGTTTGTTGCTCCGATCAACAGAAGTGGACGTACCCGTAGCAGCCTACACACAAGGCACGTACTACCAAAGACAGCCGGAGTCAGTGGATGTGAAAGAGTTCAAGTTGCCCACGGAGTCTTACGTGGCACCACCTGTTTACATCCGAAGGACAAAGGGCATCTGCAACGGACTGTTCACCTGTATATCGTGCTTGGACAGCTGCACGTCGTAAACACGTGGATGCCAGTCCTTTGATGCAACTGCCCTGTCTATCGGTCTTTTTTCTGTTGAACGTTAGTGTATTCCTCTGGAACGCTTTCACGGGAGTTATGCGGCCCAACTGTTTTTCCTGTTTTGAATCGACATTTGGTCAAATAGTGGGAAGTTTCTGGAGAGTTTTTACTGTGCCGCTGGCACCCCAGAAATGCTAGCGATACCTTACCGCTTCGAACAGTGGGAAATATCCCGAGAAAAGCACACCTACTGCACGCTGTCCATGCACTATAATTCGAGTCTTGTCCCTGGTTGTCGAACACACTTTTGACAGCACAAACAGGTGCACCAGAATTGCGCATGCGATGCGAAAACTCCAGTCACAAGTCCTGTTCCCTGTGGTTCCAGCACACTCAAGAACTTAGGACCGGTATATTGGAAAGCATCCGTGACATTAGGTGGTGCTTCAAGGAAAGCGTCTACAGGAAGTTTTTCTACTCTCCTACCAAACCAACACGCAGTGCATCGGGCTTTGAAATTAGAGAAATACGCGGCAGATTCCCTCTCGATACTAATGCACAGATGCGACTGAAAGCGCTTTTGTGATTTCTTCGCATGAGTGGACGCCAGGTGACGTTATCTGTACAACGATTACGTAGCGGGGTGAAATGTTACAACTTCCGCTCCATTCGGGTCAGACCGCCACCAAGAACCAAGAGTTTTGAACAAGAACTCGGATTCTTCACGCCCAGTGGGCGATATTGAGAAATCCCATACGACGATCCACTTTGTTCTTCATGACAAAGAGAACTGTGAACTGCCAAGTACATTGGAAGCGACATTACGGTACTTTTTTTTGCCGGTGTCGGTTTCCGTGTCGAAGCGAAAACCACTTCGAGGTGCCCTATATGGAAAAAACGATTTCTTTCACATCAAGGAACTTTCTCATTCATTCAAATTCATCTACACCCCGTGTGTGTAAAGGTCGACCTGCGCCTCAGCTGTTTCGCGGATCTCCCACAAGCTCCCTTTTTGTCTGATGCTTGCGATGCCCTCGGTGAAGCTGGAAAAAAGGAAGCGAAACATCCCGTCCAACTCGAAAATACAAACGTGCGACCTCTGCCACTGGTTTCCACTCGGCCGTCACACTGCCAACAGAACTTGCCTATCATCGTGGTTTTTTGTGGCTGGACCTCTGTGTGAGAGGGAGCCTTTACATTGGGAAATCTAGACAAGAAATGCTAAGCACGCATCCGAGGACGTGTAAGAGAAGACACACCGTCGTTGCTTCGTGTAATCCTCGAAACTGTACCCGCTAGCAGCCGGAAAAACCACTGACACATACATGACCTCTCGATAAGCCATCTACCAAGGCGTGCGAGGCCGTAAAATTCATGATGCCCACTTGCGTGAATGCGTGCCTTTTCCGTGGTTTTCCAAGCTTAAAGTCGACACACGAATTCGTTTATCTTCACTCATCCCATGGAAGCCGTTCTTCGTCTCTGTGGGCCACGCGTTGTGTCGCTTCTCCGGAGTATACGTAACCCTTTCTGCCCGAGAAACTACAAAACCTTGTGACCGCGAGTTTCAATTTCCTTCGAGGATTCCTTCGCTCCGTACTCCAGTGTCTCGACCTGGACCCGCTGCCATTTTCACCAAGCAGATGCTGTCCCACCTCCCCTCCTTTCCACTCTTTGAGACATTTTTGATTCACCCACAAACGATTCGCTGTGCCGTCGTTTTGCCTCGTGCTCGGAAAGCTCTTCTTCACTGTGTTCGCCCTGGGACGCCCAGTTGGACAGATCTCTCTAAAAAGCACATGCACGGAATCCTTTCAACAAACATTTGAGCACAAAGCAATTTACCCTGTTGGCCGAAGAGTGTAGCCACACTGCTCTCACCCATTTCCCTCAGAACACACATCTGCCCCCGGGGCGCCTCCGATCCCACACCTGCAGGCTTGTTCCTCCTTATGTCGTCAACATGTCAGTGAAACAGAAAACCGATGAACCTTAATTGGTCGACAATATTATTCAGGAATCCTGTGCTATAATGCGTGTCAAGGAGTCTCGCTTCAGTCGTTTGCCGCGTGGTGCTGTGTGCATAGTAGAGACTATCCGGTTTCGATGGAGATACTTGAACTGCCGCAACACAGAAGTTTAAGCTTCACAACGTCACCCGTCCCTCCCATCTTTCCCCCATGCACAAGGCATTGCCAGCTTACCTGCTCTTTGTCGTCATCCTCTTGACTCGCGGCCCTTCCCGTCTCCGTATCCACTTCTTTCTCGTCTTCCTCTTCTTTCTCATCATCGTTTTCTTCTCCTTCTTCGTCTTCTCTCCCCAGATCGAGATCGTCGTCGTCTCCGTCCTCCCGAGCCTCTGCTTCGGCGCGTCGCCGCACTTCGTTCACGTAGACAGCAGCAATTTGCTTCTGGACATCTGAGCCTAGCCGACCGACTGCCACGTGAAGCATGTGGGGACAGCCGCCGTCGCGTTTCACACAACGGGCGACGGCCGACGGCTCTGTATGCTCTGCGTCGCTTCTCTTCCCGCCCCGTCTGCGAGCAAGGCCCTCAGCTAAGTCGCCACTGGAGACCAGAAGGTGAAGAACAAAGGGGAAGAGATCTGGACTTTCCGCATCCGCATTTGGAGTGCATGCGTACAAAATGCTGCGCTCCCCTACAGGTCCTGGCGCCTCCACTACGATGTGAAGCACGACCGGGAGGCGCTTCTCTTCGTCGCCCCCTGCCTGCTTCAGCGAGCAGAGCAGCGCAAATGCCCGAATATAAGCCGGATGGAGGAGAAAGGTTCGAGGATGTCGAAGCGTCGCTAGCAAGACGCCACCTCGAGCGTGACTCAAAACAGCCAAATCCAGCTGAGAAGGAAAGGAGACGCACGCGGAGAAGAACGAGTCACAGGAGCGCAAGGCCTTCTTCAAGGAAACCGCGAAAAAGCAAAGAAAGCAAGCCAAACGCATGCAGGAAAGAGAGGCGAGACAGAGAGGGGGGTTGTTTCCAGCCACCGAGGTTTGAATGGCGAAAAAACGGACCGCAAAGTGGAGGGACAGAGATCGAGATCTTGCACAGCCGCAGTCAAAGCAAAGCCTGTTCATTCTGTGTGGAGGCGAGCCCACAGATTCGCTTTCTCCTGTGTTTTCGTTTCCCGTTGAAAATCCGGTGCTCGACAACCAATCCCTCCGACGCAGGGGCGATAACGGATGCTTTTCACGGTCGCCTTCACGCACCTTCTCACAAGAACATTTGCCAGTGGACAGAAATGAAGAGATTCCGCTGCGTCTCTCGACGCGTAAAAAGTATCCCACATTCGAAAAAACCAATTTCAGGCTGTTTCTCCCTTGGACTTCCTCTCCAGAGAGTTCTTCCCGTTCGACAGGAACCTCGTCCTCTCAGAAGCAGATCTGCAAAAGAACGCTTTCCTTTCCACCACAAGTTTCTCCCCTTCAATTCCCCTCAAAAAACCTCTGAAAAAAGTTCGCGCTTACATGCCGAAACAGTTGCAGACGATGGTGTACCACGAGTGACTGCGTCTTCTCAAGTTGTTGGAGCAGAAGGTTTTGCTCGCGAGTGACTGTTGAGGTGATTCTGAGCACAAATGCAGAGTGGAAAAGAAGCGTTGACGCACCGCGAGTTCGCCACCGACATGCTCGAGACGTGTTCGTAGACAAGGCGAAAACGGCGCAAAGCACGGGGCAATTCCGGGCGCCGTCTGCGTGCAAGCAATTTCGGCAAAGGCCGAGGACAGAAAGACAAACATGCAGAGGAAAACAGAAGAGGGAAACGCCGAAGAAACCTTTTGGCAACGAACAGGTGAAGGAGAAGACGGCGACGAATAGCGTTCAAAGATGGAGAAAAAGGGAAAGAAGAAAAAGAATTAGACACCGCAGAAGCGAAAGAAGAGAGAAGAAAAGTGCGAAGAGAGAGAAGAAACGTTCCCCAATAAGAACGCGGTCTCATCTTTTGGAGTCGCTGAGGCTTGAGATCATCGCCTTAAATCGATTTTGAGCATTGGCGAATTCGTGCATTCTGTCAAAAAGACCGACCTCGTAAGGAGCTGCAAGGCCTCGATGGCATTGGTTCGATACTCCGCTGCTCCAACTGCATCATCTGGAGAGGAACAAACACCGAAGTCTGTCAAAAAGGTATCACACAGACGACCCCGACGCTGGTCGACAAAATGGAATCTCCCTGTGCAGAAGTTGGTTCTTCAGGGAGTACAAAAACATACAGAAAAATGCAGAGAAACATGTATGTATATATTATATATAGCAGTGCATGCGCAAAGTGTTGGGCTGCATATACACGAGATGCGCTTTCATCCGCGTTTTCACTTTACAGAAGCGGCGGATGACGTTTGGTCAGACTCCGACTGTCTCTGCAGCTGTTTGTGAAAAAAACATACGCGACCCTGATTTGGCGAGGAGAGCCTGGATGAGGAAGGCAATGTCCACGTTGGGTACAGAGGGTAGGTTCCCCCGGTCCTTCGCCTGTACGTACACCGCAAACGAACGCCTGAACCCAGGACCTTTAGAGAGCGCGACAAGCGCCACAAAAAGTCAGCACGGAGAAGAAAACACGAGAGGAAGAAAACCACAGATTGAAACGCAACGACTGCAAAGCAGTTTTAAAAAATGCGAGACAAACATGGCTGAAGGAGCAACTTTCAAGGAGAGGAACAGGAAGGAGAAGAATAGAAGAGGGAACATGCGCATGTAGAAGAAGGAAATGAGAACGCAAAAGACGCAGAAAGAGACCCCTGAGAGACACGAGATGCAGATCACACTGTGTAGTCTCGAGAGCAACCCTACCCAGTTGAGGCAGTAGCAGTCCCGCAGTTGGAGCGTCTGCCGGAGATAGTCGTACACGACCCTTTGCTGGGACTGACAAGAAAATAAAAGAAACATGACAGAAACAAGCGAAAACTGGAAGAAACGAGGTGCAAAAGTCAAAAACAGAAACGGAACAAATAAAACACACGAAACAAGCAGTACCACAGGCCAGGAACAAGATGATACAAACCACGCCCTGTCTTTCGAAGAAAGACGCGAGACACAACGGGCGCCCCGAGACGACAGCAAGTTGAAATGGAGTCGTCTACACCAGTTGTCCAACTCTCAGAACGTCCACCCCAGAAACGGCTTGTAGCGACTCCTGTCGCAGACATGATTCCTCCCGCGCGGCGACGGTGCAGAGATCCCCCACGAGTATCTGAAAATTAGTTCTTTCGCGCTACCTGGCCCGTGGAGACAGGCAGTTCCTTTTGATTTCTGCATTTTGTTCTCGCCTTGTCTCTTTGTCTCCTCCTTTCTTCACGTTGCCTCAGCAACGGACAGGAGCTCATCTCTGCAATCGAGACTTATGCTGGGTCACTCGTCTCTGCTGTTCGTGTGCTCCTCCTCTGTCTCTTTCCTCCTCTCGCCTTCGCTTTCTCTCCTGCTCGTCCGTCCGTCTTTCTTCCCCTTACCGCTGCAAGACCGCTGAAGGGGTTCACCATGTCTTTGCATTCGAGACCGCACTGGACGCGCAGTTCGTTGCTTTGCTGTTGAGTTGCCCAAGACCGCGAGACGTCGCCCGAGGCATGGCCGAGAGAGAGGAAAAGCAACTGACTGCTCACGCTCAGAGAGTCGCGCAGACACCTGAGAAGGCCGCACAACGGTTGCAAGCGAAGGAAGCCGCAGAAAGGTTGACTGTGCGAAACGTATGCAACTGAAAAAAGCGAAGACGATTCGGTCTCCAGCGGTGTCCCCCCACGCACACAGCGAGAGAGGTCGAGAGATCTGCGACACCTGCAGAGAAATTGAACGGGATTCGTCGAGTCGAGGCTCTTTTTTGCCCAGAAAAAGGCCGCGCTGTCTCCAGTTTCTCTCTCGCTGTTGCTGTGGCCTTTTCGCCTCTCTTCGCGTTCTGAGCTGTCTCCCCACTCCTGTTCAACACTTCGGAAAAGACAACGACGGGGACAGACATACCCGTTTCGCAGAAGCGGCAGGAGTCCGTTGTTGTCGTCGTCCTCGATGTAGGGACTGAGCTCATGAAAAACACAAAGCGAGTTTTCTAATAGTCACCTCAGCGTAAAGAATCCTTTCTGTCTCTTGTGCTCTTCCTTCCTCATTACTGCAGGAAAACAACAATCCACCAGGTGGAAACACACAAAAATCTTCGACTTTTCTTCGGAGGCATCCTGGGAGACAAACTTAAACCTGTTCTTTTCCCTTCCCTTCTGGGAGAAAAACAAATGCCACAAACGCAAAAGCTCGCCCCCTGCTTGCCTCTCGCCCTCTGCATCCTTTGTGCTTTTCCTTTACCCACGTTTCCGTTCTGTCTTCCCTGTTCTCCTCTTCGACTTTCCTCACCAAGGGCCGCCGCGAGGCAGCCGAGAAATCCCGCGCAGAAAAAACAGAGAAAAACGGGGAAAAAAAAGCGACAGCGTTCTTGTGATTCACCAAAACATGGTGAATGGTGCGATTTTCAGTTAGGTGAGAAAAAGGCTCGAGACATTCAACTCCCCAATTTCGCGCATGCAGAGACAAGAGAGACGGCACAGCGACCTTCGGGCACTGCGCAAGTACGTTTTGCTGGAGTCTTCCACCCCAGTACCCTCTGCAGAACCAAGGAGGGAGAGAGATATAGATACGTCTCCCTTTGTTTCGGCTCATATGCAGAGACGACCCACAAAGTGGAGACGTTGATGTCTTTGATGGCCATAATCAAGTCGTTGTAGTCGTCGCTCGACATCCACTCTTCCTGGAGAAACGCCGCAGCGGCGGTAGCTCCCGCGAACGCGTATGCGCTGCTTTCCACTTCATACAGAGGCTCGAGGACCTGAAAACCAAGGGAAAAAAAACCTTTTCGCCACGCGGGTGTATGAACACCAGAAGAATTACGCAAGAGATGCACTCAGAAGCCAGTGTTTGCAAATCTCACGCTAAACAATACACAGAGAGAGACACTGACAGCTATGTCTCCACTGACACATATATTAGTAGACATATATTTGTAACGCCTAGATACACGTCTGTACACGTATGTAACACGCATAGATACGCACACATTCATATACTGGGAACACCTAGATATACAAATACGCATATTATATTTGTAGCATCTACATACAAATGTGTACGTATATTTGCAGCACCTATACACACCTATACCCACCTAGATACACAACTATATACATATATATTTGTGTGTGTATGCGGACATTGAGGGAATGCCCAGGTGGGGGTGGAAGGCCGTTTTCCCTCTGTTTTTGACTTCTTTACTGAATAGTTCGTGGTTACCTTGGCGAGGACAGCTGCACAAGGCTTGCTTCGATAGACCCCCGCAGCGAGAAGAGAAGGAAGTCCCTTGGATTCCAGAAGCTCTCTTCGTCGTCGTTCCAAAGCCTCCTGTTCCGCCTCCTCCATCGGCATGATCCACCGGCCATCCTGGAGAAAGAGGCGAAGTCCAAGTCCTCGGAAACCACGAAATTCTAGAGTTCCATGAAGCCAAGACTCGAGATGAAAACTCGTGCAAAGCCGCTCTTCCCACTAGTCACACATACCCCTCAAAACTGGCCATAAAAAGAGAAAAATAAGCATCTCTGCATCTCTAAATCCACGACATACCGACGTATAGATGTGCAGATGTATGAACGCATGCACGCATATATATATATATATATATATATATATATATATTTATCTGCTTATGTATTTATATATTTATTCATTTACATTTATATATATATATATATATATTGTATGCATATACGTAAATCGGTTTGTGTATAGCTGTGTACACGTGTAGGTGTGTGTATGAATACAGCAGCAGATGATAGTGTCGTTTTTTTCGTTGAGTGCTGTCTCCTCTGTAGAAGAGAACGCGACCTCCGCGGGTCTCTCTCGACATCCTCCACACAGAGGCGTTGCCCGCTTTCCTTCCTAGCTTTTTTTCTGCATGTATTCTTACACGAAGTAGCGTGTTGTGAACGGGGCGTCGGGCGTCGAGAACAGCGATTTGGACTGAGTTTCTTAATTTCGTTTCGAGGCGGCGCACGCGTTCTTCGTCCTCAGGCGTCAGGACCTCCGCAGCCCCGTCGGCTGCGTCATCGGGGGAGCCGGGAGGCTGGCGTCTGCCGTCTTCAGCTTCCTCCCTGGAGTTGAAGAAGGCGAACGGCTGCCTCCTCAGCCTCTCTGCGCGTTCTCTCCTGCGCTGTCTCTTCAGTTCTTCGACCGCCTCCAGATGCACAGCTTTGTTCAAGAAAAGATCTGTGACAGCAGCAAAGAGCGTGGCGGTGAGCCCCGCCTGTTTCGGCGCGCCCGGACTCCCCTCGGAGCAGTCGAGTTCATCCTCGTCTGACAGCCCACCCAAGCCGATGAACAGAATGCGGTCGTAGAAAGGCAGGCGATACGCAGAGGCAGCGGGCAACTCGAGAGCGGACGCGCGATTCAAGTGATAGTCCAAGTGGCGATCGATCCACGCCAGTACGTCAGGAATTCCTGCGAGATCCACGACGCTCGCCACACCTTTTTTTTGAACATCGCACGAAGAACTGCCAGCAGCCGCCACTGGTCTGGGTGGACAGCAGGCGCGAAAAACGCGGTGGTAGGGCAGGGTGGAACACAGCGGGGGAAAACCGACGCAGGAAGAAAAGGGAGAGAGACAGAGAAAGGGAGAGACACAAGAAGGTAGAAAGCGGAAGAAAGAGGCAGAGCACCTGGAAATGACAAGGAAGAAAACAGACCTACGGGAGGAGACCAAGCGGGATTGTTTAGTAGGAGAAGGCATTCAAAGACGAGAGGAAAAACAAACGCACGCCACTTCGTTTCCTTCTTCACTGCAACGATACATATCTATTTCCCTAAAACCTAAATACCTGGAACTCCCTGTCAACTACCAAGTCCCTCTCTAGACATCTGTATACATATATAGATATATATACACACATATATATATATATACGCATGTATATATATATATATATATATACAAATATACACGCATATGTAATATGGTAGGCTAGAGTGATTGACTGTGACAGGCCCCGTCCGCGGGTGGTGAAGAGTTCGTGGAAGAACGAGGTGGAGATTGTCTCTCGTATTCGCCCACTCACCACCGACGAACTCGATGTCGAGAGCGACATTTCTACAGTCCCACTGACTGTCTAGGAAGAGGAGTCGCGAGTTGAGGAAGGTGGAGAGCAGGTGGCAGCAGCAGACGCTGTCTACTTCAGGCGTGCAGAAGACGAGGAAGGCGGCAGGACGACGGGGAGACGGGTCATTAGCGAAGTCGGGGGCATGAGAGAGAGTGTTGAACTGGAAGAAAGAGCGGGAAAACTCGTCAAGAGGAAGCAGCACCATTGTGGCGAAGAAACGTCAAACCGCAACCCAGTCTCAGGGCGCCCGCCTCAAGGCTCTGACACATGCTCGACAGGCGACAGTAGCGATGCAGGTGGAGAGAAATCTGGACAAGATTCAAGGAGCAGGAAGGCGCGAGTTGTTGAGAGGCACTCGCGAGGCCCACTCCGCAACTCTGGAGTCCCGCCGGTCTGCGAGAGACCCGGAGACCTTCAAGATCGGAACGAACAGGCCCTCTTGCAGAACGCACTGCCCAGAAGAAGCGCGTACAGCATCCTGCCTCAGAAAAGACGTGTCATCCCACGACGAGGGGGCTGCCTGGAGCGGCAGACCTGCGAGCGAAGAAAAACGTCTGCGCCGGAAGTCGGAAAGACTGTCGAGAACGAGGTGTCGAAGACAAAGGATTGAGAGGGACAGAGAAGACAAGACGGGGAAGGAAGCGAGAAACTTAGAGGAGACAAGAGATGAAAAGGGTACAAACGGCGAAGAAGACACGAAAGGTGGAGAAGATACCGGAAGAGGGGGAAACGAGTTATGAAGAGGAAACGAGAGCTACGGCAGACACAAGAAATGCGGAAGGTACAGGAGACAAGAAACGAGAGCTCTGAAGGAATACGGAAGATGAGGCAGAAGCGAGAGATGAAGATGCGAGGAAGAACAAAGATACAGCGGATGAGGAAGGCACGGGAGGAAAGAAAGAAACAGCGACGGAGGCGCTTGACAGCGCCTCACTGGGTGTTCATGCGGTGTTGGCCTTGATTTTTTAGGGAAATCCGAGGAAAAAAATCAAGACGATTCCTGTAACTCTTCATTAGGAGTGTGCGCTGCTGATGACGGGCGGCACAAAACACAGAGACGCTTGGAGAGCCGTTCCAGAAGAAGGTGCGGAAGAAAAGGCAAAAACCCGTGACATCCCGGCAAGTGCTGAACACTTGCTGCTGAAGGATACAAGCCGAAAAAGGGAAACTCGTAGGGCACACTCTGCTCACGCGCTCTTCCGCCACCAAGTCCGGCACCGCCGGCCCACTAGAAACTTGGAGGGTCGCCAGGGGCGACAAGAAACGCGTGAATTTGCTAAGGGGTTCCGGAGAAAAACGCGGAACGGGAACTACCTGTGCACGGAAAGTGGTTTGAGACCGGCTGTACATACACCCGGCTTTGCTGCGCGGAAGACAAGGCGGTGAGCTGGTTGCAGCTGCACACGAAGTGGCGGTTGCGTTTTCCGGCTTTCTTTCCGGAAGAAACTTCGGGACGGAAGTGAGTGTCGCTATATGGAGTCTCTTCTGTTCCGCTCCGAAACACAGGCCGACGGAAACCCGGCGGGTCACCTCGGCAAAGTCTCCAACAAGCAAGGCCGATGCGGGATAATGGACGCACACTCGGTGGTAAACACAATCGTGGGGGTCGACACTCTTCTCGTGCAGATGAGCGGAAAAGCACGCTGCATCTGGTACGGGCAACGCATGCAGCACGCGATGCTCGGGACCGACTGCCGACCAGAATCCGCCTCTTTGTCTCGTTGACTCGGAGCACTTTTTCGCCGCCACGAAACGCGGGAGAGACCGCCTGACGAAGAATCGACGGCAGAATGAGACAAGGGGAAAATGACCTGGGTCCAGGGAGGGCTTAGCCAGAGAGGAGAACCCGACTGAAGGTGATTCTGCACACAAGTCGCCGCCCCTCTCCTCTTGCCCTTGGCTTTTTTGCGCGAGACTCAGCTTACAAATCACCCTTCCTCGGAGCGCTCCGTCTTGCTGAAACCTCCAAGACCAAACGAGCTGTTCACTTCTTTTTCGGGAGTGGGAACTGAGGCAAAATAACCGCGACGACGTCGCTGTCGTGGCTAAAACGTTGGGGCCTGCAGGTTTTGCCGTTCTTTCCCGTAGATTTGCCTCTCAAAACGGGACGTGGCGAGAAAACGCATACGCGCTTGGCGTCTTGCCAAGTGGGTCCGCTGCTCTTTTTCTTGTCTTTTCTCATTCCGCCCGCCTTTCTACTGGAAACAGACGTTTCGTGGTGTTCCTCTTAAAAATGATCCGTCTGCTGCCAAGACAATTGAAATTTCCTTAAACAAATCAAAGGCTTCTCAGGCGGCCGCCTTTGTTTCGTATCAGCTTGACTCCGGATTTCTTGTCCAGGCCACTTTGCCAGTCCATTTATCTTCCTCTCCGACTCGTTTACCGCGCCTTCTTTCTTCCGGCTTCTTCTCTGACAGTTTTGTTTCAAACTTTTCAACGCATCGCGAAATTCTTCTGTGAGTCTCCCGGTTGATTGCCCATTCCATCCAAGTCGCCTGGTCTGGTCGTCCTTTTCGTGACCCCCCTCTGCTTCTTCGCTTCTTGGTCGCTTCTTGTTCACCCTTTTCGACGCTTCTTTTCCCCTGCCGCCTTCACGTTTACACTCTGTCGGCTTCAAGGTGCTTCCTGCTCTGAGACTCAATGGCTGGCGCGGCTGAGGGCGGCGTCCCCGCTAGCCCTCTTCCGGAGTTGCTGCTCGGATTCTGTCCGTACACTGTCTTGGGAGTTTCCCCAGCAAAAGAGAACTCAGAGTCTTCCGCCACGGGAGCTGCAGCTGGCGGCTGCTCCGCAGCGACCGCCACTTCTGCCAGTCCAGCGTCCACGTTCTTCGCCTCCGTCTCGCTCAAAACTTTAGCTCAGGCGTATAGACGGGCAGCCCTCCGGGCGCATCCAGACAAGAACCGCGGACGGGAGGCCCAAGCTGCCGAGGAGTTTGTGCGCATCCAAGCTGCGTACTCGTTCCTCTCTTCTGAAGAGAACAGAGCGGCGTACCACGCGTTCTTGGAGAGACGCGAGCGACACGAGGCTCTTTTGGGGGAGCGGCGGCGTCGCGGCCTCCAGGCGGATGAGAAGAAACGGAAGTTCGCGGAGGATCTGAAGAGGCGGGAAGAAGCTTTTGCAGAGTCGCAGCGAAAGGCACAGGACGCAGAGAGAGGCGCGCGCGCCGCAGCAGACTTTGAGAAAGACAGACTCCGGCGCATTCGCGAGAGAAACGAACGGATTCTGGAGGAACACCAAGAGAAACTGAACGCGAGATACGCGCAACAACAAGCTGCCCGACAGGCAGCGGCCACGTCTCTTCACCAACACTCGCCGTCTGCGCAGAGCGACAGAAACATGTATGATGCGTTTGATTGCAAACGAAGGAGATTCGGAGAAGGAAACGACCAGGTGCACTCCGGTTCCGCGAATGGGGAAACCGAAGACGCCGACGACATCGAGGACATCCTCACACGGTCCGTGTACGTGCACTGGACGGCTGCAGCACCTGGGACCGATGGAGAGAAGCTTTCGGGGACTTCTGGGCCGCCGAACCCGGCTTCCTCGGCGGCGGGTGAGCAGCGTGAGATGCAGGATACTGCCGTCTCTCCCACGCTTCTCTCTTCACTCTTCATTCCTCTGCATGCGCTCTACATCTTTGGATACACTGCAGACAAGGGGTATGCCTTGGTCGCCTTCGCCACTCGCGAGCGTGCTCTGGAGAGTGCTCTCGAGTTTCAGCAGCAGCAGAGGCAGAGGCGAAGAGAGGCTGGAGGAGAGAAGAAGAAACCGCCTCGCCTGCGCGTGAAAATAGCTGATCAGGTCGAACACTTGAGGGAGCGTTTGTCAGTCCTTCAAGAAGCGGCAGATGTTGCTGCAGCGGAATTCGCCCGTGCTGCCGCCGAGGCCGCAAACAAAAGAGCCACTGGTGGATCGTCTACGAGCGCAGACACTACACGCAACCACTGCGTAGCTCAAGATGTCACGTAAGCAACCTGTTGTAGTTTCTAACAGAGTATCAAGTTGAATGCTACAGAAGAGTGCGGGTACACTCACCGACAGCAAGCAATGGGTCGAGGTCTAGCGCTCTTCCCGTACCACCGCCGGCTTTCGATAGTAGCGCATGGTGATTCAGGAGACTACATTAGTCGCTCGCATCCACGTTTTGTCCTGGAGTGGAACGACCACCAGAACTCTTGAGATTTTCAGTCTCGTGTCGCCACTTGCAGCTATCTGTAAAACCCCAGTTGGCCGGTGATGTGGCGAGATCGCTGCAGAATGCCCCTGTCTTTTTCCAGGCGTCCCTTGGACAAAAGTGTGGAGGCAACTTGTCTGTGTTTCTACTGCAGATGTCAAACCGATTCCGACATGCTTCTCTGGTTGTTTCTCTTTGGCTTTGCCTTGCTGCAGACACGCACCCGACACGACATCTGCTGCCAACTTACAAACGAGCGGAGTGCCCGAGCCTGTACAGATTCCGCTGCCTTTCCCTTCGCCGCCTGCTGTGATGACACCGGCGTCGCTTGCCGAGTTTGAAGCCGCGACACTCCAGCGGCTGAAAGAGGCAGCCGCAAAGAAAAAAGCGATGCAAGCAGCGCAGCAGGAAACTGGGAAGGGAAACGAACCTCCTGGTGTCGGAGGATGAGCAGAAACCATAAACGTTTCCTTTGCGATTCTGAGGGCAGACAGAGAGCCTCTGGGTGTTTTGTGCCTGTCAGAAGTGGTAAACAGGCTGCAGCCGTGCTGCCGGCGTCGTTGCTGTCGTGGTGGAACTTGTCAATTGTGGAGTCCGTTTTTACGACTCTTTTTGCGGGAGCGACGGGCTCGAATTTCGCGCTTTGCTGATGAAGACAGCGGCGCACACTTTGTGAAGGATCTTCTGCAGAATGATAAATCGACGACTTGCTAGTACGCGGTCATTTCTAGTAAATCTAACGCTCTAATGATCAGGACCTCCGCTGTTCTGGCCACGCTCTGCTTTCAGTCACTGAACAAGTTTCAGTTGCGCAGCGACTTTAAAGAATACTGCTTTAACCCGATTTTAAGGGAGATTCACCATTTAACGTGGGGCCCGTAAGCTAGATGCATGACTGTTTTACTCTTGTTCTAAGGGAAATTCCTTATTAGCGGCCGTGGCGCCCGTATTGCTTCACGGCTTTAGTTATGAGAGAACTTCCTTATTCGCGAACATGGCGTTTTGTAAGCGATATGCTTTAGAGTGGTCGCTTAACACTCAATATGGGAGTGATCCGTCGCTTTGCCGCCACGGAGGGCTAGTGCGGCTGCTGAAACCCCGATCTCAGCTGACTGTGATTCACCAGATATGTGTTTTGAAAGCACAGCGGAAAAGGTGTGAATACACGATGGAACAAGGCCGCAGACCACTGTGTCACAGGATCTCGTGGAATGTCTTCCTTGGCAGAATAACTTGGCAAAATTGAACATTTGCCCGGGGTCCCATCGACTTACAAATTTGAACATTTCGCCCTGTGTTGCTGTCACCAATAATACGACGGGTTTTCCCAGAGACGTGATCTCCGTAACTGACGCGGCGTCAGCTGCAAGGCACTGTTGTTACATACCATCGTACATCAGGTCAAGAAGACTTTGTTCAACGAGTTCCAAAATGCGTTCGAAGAACTTAGCGCGACACTCTGGATCGTACATGAGGCCATGGGTGCCTTCGAGCACGCCAATGCGGGCGGCATATCCCCGTTGCAGACCAGAACTAAGGGCGGTATCTGCGTCAGGTCCTGCTTTTCCGGTAGACTCTGTCTCGTTTTTTCTGACATCGGTTTCACGCAACGTACAGTCCACAATGCGTGAATCGCCTTGCTGGTCACGCAAGATGCCAGAGTGGTCATCCGAGCGAAGCTGCGCTGGGTTGACGTTCTGTTCTTCTCGTGTTGTGGAACTTCCCTCGACCAAGGAAAACCAATTAACAAAATGCGAGGGGCTCTGCAGTTTCAGATCTCCTCGCGCTCGGAAAATCGAGCATGGCACACCTGAGCAGCAGTTCGCAAAGACAAACAGACGGTGTGAGGATATTGTTCATCAAAACGATTTGGCTGGTTGTCAAAGACGGCTTTCAGCCGGCGTGTAGTGGAAAGTTATCCAGGACCTTTCGAATCCATGATTCCTAACCGTAACGTGTTTCCGCCTCGCCTGAGACTTCCTCATTCTCCGTCAACATAATGTTCTGGCAGTTTCTCTGCTAAGCATCCCATGAACAGCGATGCCGTTGTTGCCGCTATGGCCTGCGCTTGGAATGATTTGTCCCATGGTGTCATGTTGCTGACCGAGAGGTTCTTCTCTCTTGGTAGGAATGTAGTCGTCCAACAGCAAGTGGTCGGCTCGCAAGAGCTTGCCGTAAGCTGCCCAGAGATCGGACTGGAAAAGAATTTCGTTGCAGCTCCATCCCCGAAGCTCCTCCTGCAGTTTAGGAAAAACGACGACAGGAGGACCCAGATGGTAATGCATGCAAGCCCATGTCTACTTGGTACACGTGTGCCCACACACTGTTGTTTTGACACTTGATCTGGCGTCTTGTCTGCATTGATGATGACGCGTGTCAAAGTGTTGTTTCAAAGACGCAGGGGTTTTTCTTGAAAGAGGGCACACCCGTAACATAGCGTGCCTCTCACGCATACCAGCCAGAGAAGTAGGCATCAGGACCATGCCGGACTTCCATCGGACAGAACTTTCTTGATACTAGGCTAACATTTTTGCTTGAGCCTACCTGTGGCTGTGAGAGGACCACATACAGCGAACGAAAGGCCCCCATCTCTAGTTTGGGAATATCATTCCACGCGAAAATGCTGAGGAGATCGACGGTTAACAACGCACCTGAAATTCTGGGTCGGTGAGATACCGTGTTTCTCTCCAAGGTCGCTTGTTGGGGGGAGTATCAGGACTAACCATACAAGCCAGAATCATTCGAACCGGAAGGCGGAACTCGGTGTTAATCTCTTTTCGCTTGGCGATAGCACAAGCTAGCTCGTAAGCAATCCAGGAACCCATGGAGTATCCCACTAGAACATAAGGTACGCGCGAGGAGACCTGATTTTGTGCGACAGAACACCAGTGATCGTGAACCATGAGAAATCGATATGGTACAGAGAAGCAAAGATGGCCGTCGTGGTCTACACCGACTCCGTACTGTCAATTCATTGCGGGCGACAAATTCCGGTACATCGTATTCAGCTTTTGCTGCCCTGCATTTTCAAGCAAACGAAATGCCCCCCGCTCCGTGCGATAGCTTCCCATCAGTGCGAAAGAAAAGCGGAACCTCGAGAGAAGAGATTTTCCTTTCAAGCCTTGGCTTTCGCCAGCGAATTACGTGACTTACTAGAGGAGCGATAACATCGAGAAGCTGACTGACGCATTTCTGGATCGTGGCGGGGACCGGTTCTTTACTTCTGAGACTACGGCCGGGCAGCTGCACGGCAAGCAGCTGTGCACCTTCTTTCTCGCAGAAGCTAACAAGAGGATTTACGGTAGGCGCCTTCGGAGTACCAACGCCGGTCCACACGGTCAAGTCCATTCCTGCCGTCATACACGCACAAAATATATGCTGGCCATACATTTAGAGGCTGCTTACTTCAGGAGAATCCTTTCGTCATCGATGAGAAAAAAGAATATCCAAAACACCTGTCCTCTAACCGCTGCTGCAGAGCGACGCGTTTTCTAGGGGGGCTTCGGATACCCACGCAACACAACTGTAAAAGTGGATGTACAGTCATGGCCTCATGGCTTGTGCTTTTTCTCTGCCGCTTGTCGGAGGCACTAACGCAGAGTGGTCAGTTGCTTTTTGCTTTCCGTTGCCAGGCGTGTTACGGATGAAGGAACTCGTTCGGATCAGCACAGTCTCACCAGCTCCATGGAAACAAAAGATTCGGATTGATGGATTCACCCTCAGTTCTCGCGGGACGCAACGTGGAAACCACTTGTTGAATTCTGGGTGTGGGACTCGTACTTGATCCGAACGCTCCATCTTCGAGACTAACGTGTGCGGGAGGCGTGTTGTGGACGGAGCCAGCATACAGAAAACCGAGAAGACCTATTCCTTTCTCATTTGCAGTACAAGACTGATGTACAACGAGAGGTAGAATCATAACTTTCCGCTTTGGGCGTTACGAGCAAACTCTGGACAGATCTCGTCTAACAAGTTACGATCGACGTCTCGAGCTGTTCCAGCGACGAGGCAAAAAAGAACGGCAAGTCACTGACCGGGGAACCGTTAACGTGTAATGAAACCCGTGAATACACGGAAAACCACGTAGAGGCAGGGAAGGTTAGAAACAACCAGTTGTTCCCAACGTTTCGATTTAGGGAACGTCTGATAAAGACAACTGCTCCGAACATGACAAACTTCAGTTATCTCGGTCGCGCATGCAGCAACTGATGGACATATATCCTTTGTCATTTGTGACAGAGGCCAAAAACTGGGGGAACACGAAAAATCACCGCTTTCGCATGTTAGACCGTACAGGAAACGTGCACACTCGCGATTGTCACCCTCGCCGAAGAGCCGCCTTCAGTAGATCTCCCTCCGGCTGATCTAAGCCACACACCTTTCTTTCAGTGAATCGCCATCAGTCTTTTTGTCACCGCTTCTTCAATAGCTGCTCTGCAGACTCAATCACTGCTAGTGAACTGCTCTTCTGGAATTCTCCTACCTCAATCAGTACTCGTGTGCCGAGTGGGCGCACATCCGTCGTAGTCTAGGTGGTTAGGATACGCGGCTCTCACCCGCGCGACCCGGGTTCAAGTCCCGGCGACGGAATCCATTTTCCCCTTCTCAACAGAAAACACTAATTTCCATCCTCCCCTCCTAAATTCCTTCCGCGACAATTACTAGGAAGCCTTTACAGCCACCATGAGAGTAGAGACAAGAGCGCGCGAGGGTCTGTTTTCTACCGGTCGCCGAGTCCCAGTGTACGTTTCCTGTGCACCACTTTCCAATGATGCCGTGCTTTTTGTGATGATTAGTTTGTGCTTGCAGTAACGGCTGACTTCCTATCCACCCATTTCGAAGGCACTGCGACAGTCACGTTGTCTTCCGCGCCGAGCAAGAGAACGTAACAAAGTGAAGGATGTGGCCGTTGATTGCGCGTTCCCGAAACGGAACAAGTGTGCGTGTGAAGGAAGGGTTCTCTTCCGCTACAAGCACGAGCTCAGAACTCCGAAGAGCTTTTGAACTTATCACTTGTGCTGATACTTCTCGTTTGCGGACTTCTCCGTGCAAATCCGTGCATGCCGTGCGCGAGTGACGACAAGTGCACACCAGAGAGAAATCCGGAACTGACTGCACACGCACAGTTGGCTTCTGCGGAAACGAAGATACAAACCACGAGGAAAGGGGATAAAACGCCGCTTCCCAGTCCTGTACCGTACAACGTTTTCTTACACACGAAAAAGGGGAACCGCAGAGACATGTCCCCCGATCGAAGCTCTGCTCCACTGCGCGACATACATACGTGAGACTACCAGACTGCCACGTTGGACGAAAGTATAAACGGTCGAACATAGTACAACTTCGTCGGTTGTCCGCCGCCTTTTACATGTCCTTCTTAGCCTCCGCCTGCATGAAAAACACCGATTCAAAGTGTGCACGCGATGTCTGTCCTTTCCCTTTCACTTCCCCGCATCTTGTTCAGATCTTGCGCTGTGTCTGTGCCGTCCTTCGGCTTCCTTGTTCCACTTTCTTACTCTGTGCTTTCGTGTTTCTCGGTCAAAACACTTTTTGAAGCTGATATATTCGATTGAGTGATTGTTTTGACAGTTTTCTCTCCCCTCGTGACTTACTTGCTGTTCCTTCTTTTTCAGCGCGCGTTTGCGAATAGACAGACACCGAGGCAGGTAGGCGGCCTCCCAGATCCTCCGAGGAACGGCGTTGGACAGCCAAATAATGCAGCGATGGACGCAGTAAGGGGAAATGGTTGTCGGGCCACGCAGGCTCCCGTTCTCAATGGCTGCCACAGCGGCTTTCGCGTATCTGAAGGAGACACAACACAGACAGCAAAACGCATCTGATATGACACCGAAAAAGTTCTTTGCATCACATTTATTCTCGTCTGCGCATGTGAACTCGTCCTGACACCGCCCGCGTCAGGTAACAAAGAAGCATCACAATTTTCGACGAACTCGAAAGACAAAAAACTCGGTGTCGCCACGCAGTGTAAACAACCCGCAAGACTTTGTTTCAGTCCTGCTTGCGGAAGGCCCCCCATGAATTCAACAACAGCTGCGACAAGGAGGAGGCAGGTCTAACTCTTTCAGGTCTTCCTGCCGGCCGCAAAACGTCAAAACACACTTCGTTGAAGAAAAGTCGTTGTGCAGCGTCCACACAGTCCCTGTCGGATCCTCTGTAGATTCCCAGAAACCATGGGCGACTGGCGCCGACCCACACTCGGCTTTGTCGACAGCGCAAGATGCGAACTCACTTCTCGGTGCTGGGGGTCATCAGGTTCGTCTTGCGCATTTTGGACAGTTTCGTCGTGACCAAGAGCGGCACATGGCACTGAACCAAAATGTTTTTGCTAGCACATTCCGGCTGCAAGAAAAAAACCCCGAGAAACTCATGCCTCGACACCACACTCCACCGAGCTGTAAAAATGGGTTCCACCCTCCCCCCCTTCACTAGCTGTTTGGCTGCCCCTACAGCTGGGTCTCAACCCGTGCAGATAATATACTATGTAACTCCGTTCATGGGAATCAAAAGGGCACCGTCGCGGTTAAACTATAGAAGACTCGACTACTCTCCACATATATCAGGTGTAAAAGCGAGCACTACACATTTCCTGATATTCACTTTGGTAATCTCCTTCGTAGTGTTAGTCTTTACGGACTACACGGATCGGATTCTCGTGAAAGCCCCCCACAGTCATTGGCCCCGTCAAGTCCGCTGCGAACACAATCCTTTTCCGTGGAAAATGTAGGCTGTGTTTCGCCTCCTCAGCGAATCCAAAGACACAGAGGCAACGCCACACGTCGTCGGCCCCTGACGGAAAATGTAGGAGCCTCCTGGTCATTCGAAGAGTTTACTACCATATCCATAGTTTCGCGTTGCGCCGACTGCGTTACTGTAGAAGATGTTCTCATGTACTTCCCCTCCGTAGGGGACGCGTCCCCACAGAGCAGGATCGTGTTGGCTAGGCAGACGAATCTTCCTCCACAGATACGGGGAGAGTTCGTTTGATTTCCTTAAACGGAGCCATGTTAGAGTATCGAGCAGGCATGCCACATACCTGGAGAGAACGGCAGAAAGCCTCTGCCGCACCTTTTGTTGCCGAGTAGGCGCAATAGAGAGGATCGCTAGCGATCTCCGAAGCTCCACTCCCCACACAAATGATGGCGCCCCGTCTGCGACTGACCATGCCTAAGGAAAGGAACGAAGAAAGCGAGAATTCGCCGCACATACAGTGGAGACGAGAGTCTTCGCGGTCTTAAACGCGGAGCGAGGGACAAGACAAGCAGGAAAGAAAATCAAAGAAAGCAAAGTGCAGAAAAGAAGAAAGGTAACATGGAGAGCGGGCAGCAAGCGTAGATATCCCGAACTGACAAGGAGACTCGCCAAACAACGAAAAGAAGCAAAAGGTAACTTTTGCTTCTGTTGGTTCCCCTTCCGCTCCATGGAAATCCAGTGTGGATCACATGCAGTGGCGAGAGCGGCCTTCCCAAGCTACATGGACCTCTCATGCTTTTTTTCTGTTCTGTCCTGGTCTGTCGTCTTTTTCTGTTTCCCTCTTTGACTCTGTCCACTGCATTATAAGGCAAACAGCTTTGCTGAATATCTTTTTCACAGGGAGGGAAACGTTGAAGTACAGAAAAATAAACAATTCCTGAAAGAATGATGCTTGTCCAAATAAAGAACCCCTCGTCCGAACCGTCTTGTTCTCGCTACCTATCGCCTCAAATTTTATGTGGCTTCTGTGAGAGCTCAGAAGTCGCTTTCGGAGAGCATCGGCAAAAGAGAACAGCCAGGCTCTTTTTTTGCTTCCAGCAAAGAAGATCAGAAGAGACAGACGAGAAAAGGAACATGGAGAGAAGATGGAACTTCACAGACTCTCTGCCCACCTGGGTACAGCACCCGGGTCGTCACCAGTGTAGACCTGACATTGACATTGATAAGCTGATCGAGAGTCTCCAGATCTAGCTCGTCGTAAAACTGCAAAAGGACACACAAGCAAATGCGAAAAAAGTGGAAAGCAACCAAAGCTTTTATACCAGAGCAGTGAAGATTCGCGCACAGAAGTCGTCACCTCGATAAAAAGCGAAACACAGGCTTTTCGGCAAGAACTCAGCAACTCTGGAGACGGCCTCAACACTGCGAATTGACGAGTCGGGAGGCCGCAGCGTGAGATATGAGGTGAGTGTAAACCTGTCGCCCCGGGTTGTCCCTTGCCATTTTTCTTGAGGGGTGTTTCACACCGCCGCTTTTTCTGCCTTTATTTTCGAAGATAAATTTACTACTGAAGTGCCACTGCGGTCACCCAAATGTATGAATAATGTATTTTGCACCTTTTGCGAGTTCTAACGTTCGGTAACACGATTTTCTAGGACTTTCTTGAGTCAACTGAATCATCGAAAAGTTTCTTGGAATCTCCTCATTGCTGGCCCCGTCGCATCTTGAGACTGCTGGTGGATTTCAGGGACTGGTCCGTTCACCCATGGACTCGGCTTTCCAATTGTTTTTTCGCGAGCAAGATTCGAAACACTTCTCACCATTGCATGCGGATAACTGACGCCGACGTTGTTGACGAGAATTCCCACGTCGAGGTTCTTCAGTGCCGCATCCAATTTCTGGAAGAGACTTTCTGTCGAGCCCTCAGAGAAATCCACTGCGAAACTCTTCACTCCTCTCAAGGCAGGGACAGCCGCTTGAAGCTGAGTTAAACAGATAGCGAAGGGAAAACGACGAATCCTCAAACCCCGCGCGATCGTTCTACCAAACCGAAAGAAGCTTTTCGAACGATCAATTTAAGTAGAAAGTACACTCCCCATCGGCCATTTACATGTACACATAAAGGCAGCTCTGAGCGCAATACCGGCGTCCTCAAAAGATGGGGTCTCCTTCCCGACGTCGGAGCGACACATCACCTCGTGAAACGCCACAGCAGGCCTAGGCATCTGCCCGAAAAAGACGAGGGAAGACTTCCAGAACGTCCAGAGAGGGTCAGAGAAACGAAGATGATTCCCGGCATACACCGTTCACTCCGAAAGTCGAAACAGACACACGCATGAACTTACACACATACACAGACACACACATAAGTACATCAGTACGTCTATGTATATGTATATATACACACTCATGGCGATGTGTATCGTTGCATGACTGGTTCTCTGTGTTTCACGAGATGGTTTTGCGTCGGAACTTGCTCTTTTCCATCTTACGTCCTGTTCCGTCTGTCGGAGACGCTCCTCGTTTCTCGAAATGAGGAAAATTTTCATGCCCTTCTTGGCCATCTGGATTGCCATCGCCTTGCCGATGCCGTCTGTGGCACCGGTTACCACAGCCCACTCGCCGAATTTGTCGAGTTGGAATTTCCGGGTGAACAGGATCTGAAGAAGTGCAGAGAGCACCGGCCCAGACACAGATCCCGGACTCATCCAGAGAGAACTGCCCTCGGCATATCTTCGGAGACACGCCCCCATCAACACACAAGGTACACATGGCGAAGAGCTCGATGACATTTGCAGAAACACAAGAAGACCGGGAAAAAGAAAGAGAAGGAACACATATTTTGTAGGGATAGGGATGAGCGTAAGGAACGATAAATTCCAGAAAAGGAGGAAATGGAAAGGTTTCTTCTCAAGGAGACGGGTTCAACCGTTGGCAGTGAGGCTTCATTACGACACGCGCATGCACGATAACTACGAGGCTACACATAACAATCGACGAAGAACGTAACACAAACTGCCCTTTAAAAGCAAACGGGCCCCCGAGGCACCTAGATCAACGGGAATGTATGAGACAGACCATCCAAAACTCCGTGAAAAACTGCGCCGACAGTCGAGGCAGCGTAACTCCACGCAAAGAATTCACCAAAAGTGAGGTAAACATGCAAAATCAATCCCATATTCCAACACGTAGAACTTTCTCCCTATATATGTATATATATGCATGCGCACTAATTCAGCACACATTTGTGTAATATACATCATGTACCCATATCCGTCTACAATCTATCTATATATATCTATATATGTATATATATATATATCTACTGCATGTAAACAATAAGAGATCTTGACAGACAAAGAGGGACAAGAAGTATACCTTGAAGCCTCGGCGCATAAGCGCCAGCGACACACAGCAGAGGAGAGCGAGGCCGAGCGTCGTCGCTGCGAGCTGGACGAACGGGCAAGCCCCTATGAGGGCTTGCACGTGGCTGTTCAGTGCCTTAATGCACCCGCAACTGAAGAGATCCATTTTGCTGTTGATTGTGGTTCAGTTCTTCACTTTTGTCGGCGGGGGGGGGAGGGCGGTCTCGTGAGGAGAGCAGGCCGGCACGAGGGAGCCAGGAGCGCCGGACGCTCTTTGGAAAAAAACCACAAAAGTGGCGGAGACAGGAGATCTTCGCACCGACGGGAGACACGGGAGAACGGCGATGGTGAGGAAATGAAGAGAAACTAGAAAAGGTGTACACAGGAAGGTAGGACACTTTGAAGAGTCATCGACCAAGTCACAGTCGCAGGTGACTAGGAGACGAATCGCGAAAGAAACGAGGGACGCGGGTGATAGACTAGAGAGACGGCGACAAGGGCGCTGGCAGAAAGGACATGACAAAGGACCCAAGAGACAGCGGAGAGAGGTGTATATTTGTAGGCTCCGTGTGCTTATGTCTTTCTCACAGCCGAAGAGACGACAGATAACTTGCGGACGGCAAGTCTTGCATCAGAATAACAGGACTTACTCCATTGGCCTCCTTTACACACGCTGGCACACACCCTCCACAGTGTGGTGGCCAGAGCAGTTTTGTTTAGGCTTCTCACTTGGCAAAAAAGCCGGCGAAAAGTTGCACTGTGTCGGAGAAATCGCGCCTCTTGCCGGCCCCTCGCTTCTGCACACAACACAACCCGTTTGTCTGCCTTTCATCTGCTTTTTACACCTGTTCCCAAGTCATTTTCTGGTCTCTGAGAGGGAAAAGCTGCTCGCGGTTTGCGCCTGAGCGCCTCCGGCTGCCGCGAAGGGGGGCGTTTTACCGCGCCGTCCGCTGTCTACCTGCTGGCAACAAAGCGCGTCGAGTGAAACTGTCCATCCATTTGCTTACGCGAGAAGCTTGCGAACCTTTGCGCAACAGAATTGACGCGAAGAATCTAGGAAACTCCCCGAGAAGCGGGCTACAGTTCCCGTCGCCGCGGCCCGACAGTGGACGGCGACTGCGAGAGGCGAGCCAGAGGCCGGGTCGCTGCAGGTGCCATTGGGTCCGGCTGCGGTTAAGTTTCAGACTACACTTTTGTGGAAAGTGGCCGGAAACACATGAAAATGATCTTACTGTAAAGACGACTTCGTACAGGTTGCTTTTGCCGAAGGGAAAGGAGACTCCGCGACTCGACAAACAAACGAAGTGTGCGAACCCGACTCGTGCTCCTCACGAGCGAGACGCCGTGCCCGATCGGGCACCGAGTGGCTCGCGTGTATGTACACTCGACCCTGTGGGTGGGATCCACGGGTTTTCAGCTTTTTCGCGCGCGGGTTTCGCTTTCCCCGACACAGGACAAAAATTTCTCTATTACAACATGAATTGAGTTGGATACGCTTTCCAAGTCACTGGAAGACGCCTTTCTAGGAAGCGGTCCGCCGCCGGGGAAGACAACTCCGTTCGGCTGTCACCCGCCTGACCTTGGCTGGTTCGTGGACGCCGAGGCTGCCGCGAACACATGCACTGCAGAGAGAGCCAAGACAGCAGAGTAACCGCGCTTTTCGAAACAAACGGGGTGGCAAACGCAAAATTCTGAACACGTGGTGGCGGAGATACAGAAAAGTATAAGAATCACGGACGCCTGCCGGAATCTTCTCTTCGTCTGTCTTCCGTCCTTTTTTCGTTGGCAAGGGACACACCAGCGCAACGCGAACGCGCCTTTCGGATCTCCAACGCCGTGGCACGGATCACTCGACCGCCGGCGATGAGAGCTTTCTTGGAGTTTTTTCTCTGCCGCCATTTCTTGGCTTCTGTCACACGCAGCAGAGTTCTAAGGGAAAAGCTAGGATGGAACCGACGGCATGACCGGAATGCGGGAAAAAGGGGGAATTGGTTTCCTGCCCTCGTCCGTGCACCGACGAGCCAGGGGCTGAGACAACACTGAGGCAGACAGGACGGCGGTTTCTCTGTTATTTCTTGTGGCGTGTGCCGCCGCTTTCCTTCCGAATTTTTTTCGGAATTTCCTTTCGTTCTTGGCAGTGTTCGCGTTGCCTCTGACAATCCTCTGCCTGTTATGGGGACCAAACTTTCCCGTTCCTCACTGTATCCCCGGTCTGCTTTCGTAAGAACGCGATTTCCTTTCATGACGGCCGGTACCGCTTCCCCTTCGCTCCATTGTTTTCATTGTTTTTCTGTCTTTCCGGTTTTACCCCTTCTTTTACTTTGGCTTGTGCGTTCACCTGCGTCTGCCGCCTCGCCGGTGGAGTTCGCCTTACCGACCTCCTCTGTTCCTTTTCAGTAACGTTGCGTCGTGTCGCCGTTTCCGTTCTTCCCCCGTGCGAATTTTTTCTCATTTCCAGTTTTCTATCCAACCAGACACATTCTGTTCATTTCTCTCTTCCAACAGGACCCTCCCATTCCCTCGGTCCCCACGGCTTTCTACGTGCGTCTGTCCCTTGATTCATTTTCCTCGGAATTCTCGATTTCCCTCTTTCCGTCCTGCCTTTCGTTTTGTCTGCTCGTCCGAGTCTTTCTCCCTCTGTTTCACCTTTTAAAAACGTCTGCTCCATCTTTTCTTTCTCTCTTCTCACCTTCTCGCCTGGCTTTTGCCTTGGTCTCTCTCTTCTGTGTCTTCGTTTCTCTGCTTCTGTTGTCCCTCAGTCCCTCTATTTCTCTCTACTTGTCCTCCAATCCGCTCTCGCCGTCTCCCTCCTCCCCCTCCTTCGTTTCCTCTCTTCCTCCGTACTTACCATTATTAACTCGTCTTTCTCTTTCCCTCCAAGATGCCTCCGTTCGCTCCGAAGTCTCCGTCGTTTCCGCTCGCGGCGGAGTCGAATCGGCTCCCGCCCTCGGAGCGGCGCGGATTGGCTGAGCAGCGGGATGTTGACGGCCGCCAGCTGCCCGCAAACGCGGTCGAGCCTGTCCATCCGCTCACCGTGCGTCCCTGCTCTCACGTTCCTCGTCGAAAAGGCAGAGAGATGGAACCTAGACACGAAGTCCGAGGCATTGTTTGGTCCTCCGAGAGAGAAGAACTCCCGACTCTCCTGCTTCCCGCACCCAGACCATCTGGTGAGCAGAAGCAAGAAAAAACCCGCCGGGAACCTCGACACGTGGAGAGAAAAGAGTCCAGAGCTTGAAGCGGCAGAGTGTGCAAACGGGGGCGAAGAGAGCCGCCAAATAGTACAGGAAAGAATCCGCAAGGAAGAGACACTCTACGCAGAAAAGGAGAAAAGGGACAGTCTTAAAAAAGCCGTACAAACGGGGCGAGAACAGACATTCTAGCGTGGACGACAGCAGACACCCCAAATAGAGAAAAGGTTGATTCATGAACAATTTCGATCGGGAAAGAAGAAACATTCAGAAAAATTAATGGACGCTCTAGGAGACATGAGAGTTGACTTTCTCGAGTCTGCGAGGCGGGGCTCCTCCTCTCGATCACGCCTTGCCTTGTTGAGGTCCAGGGAGGACTCAACGGCGCATTTCCTTCAGACGTTTTTAACAGGAAAGGCTCGTCTAACGTCACATCCGTTCCAGGAGCGAAGACCGTCTGTGATAAAACGTCCTTCCGTGTGAATCAAAAGACTTGCAACTGAGACACTGTCGGATTTTCCCCTACGCACCTCCGAAGGTCTGTGTAGTCTGCTCTCACCTACTTGACTACTCAGTTCTAGCCGAACTAGTTTATCGCGACTCGAGTCAGGGTCTTCAATTGGAGGTTCGGCCAGCCACTGTTCGCGACAGACTGTCAAAAACTCGTCGCACATTTGTTGTTCTCCTTTCCGCTGTTAAACAACTGTTAGATTCCAAGAAATCACAAGGACATCTTGAGTTTTGAGTTTTCTTCCGACTCATTCGTCACTTCCCATCTCGTGTCACGTGTATTTGCGATGGAGAGGGACCTAGCGGGACCTAGCTAACAGAATTGGAGGCGCGATGTCTTGTTGAAGGAGAACCCGTGGGAGAGAGGCGAGAAAGTATGGTTTCATTTTTCTCGCATTCTTCTCAATTATTCCAATGAGAGAAAGACAGGAAAATATAGTTTCATTTTTCTTGGAGTGTCGCCAAGTATACCAGTTGGAGAAATGCAAAAAACTATTGCGTTAATTTTTTTCGTCATCTTTTACACCAGAGGGAGAGAGCGAAGAAAATACTGTTTGACTTCTCCTGCGTCTTCCTCAGTTATTCCACGGAGAGACAAACGCAGGAAACGGACGTTTTATACTTCTTAATCGTCTGCCATTTCGCTTCTTTTCCCGATTGTGTATGTTTTTTAGCCTCGCCGTGCACGGAGAACCGCGCATGCATGAGCTGCTGGGGTCGGATCGGAACGCTTTACTGTTCGGAGTGCAGCAAGTTTCTTTGTGGCATTTGCGCACTGAAACTGCATGCGTCTGGGCCGAATCAACAGCACGTGATCAACACCGCGAGCAAGGCAGGAGTTTTCGAGCTGGATGCTCCCAAGGTTGAAGAAGTTGAAGAAGAAGAAGTTGCGTCCACGGTAGACGACTTCGACCTCGCCTTCGACGAGGATGTTCTTGAAACAATCAAGGAGTAAGGACAAAAGAAGAAACAGAAGTGGAAGGAGAGAGCGGAAGGAGAGAAGAAGGAGAAGAAGTGGAAGGAGAGAAAGAAAGACAGGAGAACGCTTGCAAGAGACACATCGGGAGAGCGAGGGGAAATGAGACGCAGAGCGAGAATGATAGAGAGGGAGAAGACAGTGAGAGAGAGGGAGAGAGACAACTGCTTTTCTGTCGCTGCGTGAGGTCAGCCCTTCAATCTCTCTTGGCACTTCGTTCTTCTCTCTCTGTGTCTCACTGAAAACTGCAAGGCATACAGAAGGAATGGGTCTTTTGCTCGCTCTCTCGATTCTGTCGGTCCTCTCCCTTCGCTTCTTTACTCTCAAAGCATATTTTTTTGTTCTTTCGTGTGCGAGACTGGACTTCTTTTCTCGTGGGCGTCTGTGCGCTGCACCGCTTCTCTCTTCTTTCCGAGCGTCGCATTCCTCTTTTGACTTTAGAAAGCCGTCGACTCCCATGCCCCAAGCTGTTTTCCTCTCCAATTGTGCGCAGAACGACGACTGCATGCTCTCGACATCCTGAAGAGGGACTCACCTTGGCCTGCGCCACTTGCCGGTACTTGCCTCTCTGTGTTAAATGCGCCGGCGCGCCGCTACATCAGAAACACCAAATCATCAGCGTCAGAGAAGCTGTCCCCATTGCGAGAGACATGGTAAACTCCGAGCTTCCGTCCACGCGAACGACCTATTCTTCTGCGCATAAGTACATGATACGTATTTTTGTGCATGCAGGCTCGTATACAAGTACTCACGTGTATGTGCAGGTACGCATGTGTCTATATACGTATATAGATATCTGCATGCGTACTACACGTATATGTCTATATATTGACACATGTATATATATATATATATATATATATTTATATATGGATCTGTATTCGTACACGCTTGTGTCCCCGTAAATCGGATTGTGCATTAGATTACCTGTGATATGTACGTCCCTATCTGCATAACTCTACATACGTACACGCATATATATATATATATATATATATATATATATATATATATATATATATATTTATGGATAGATGGATAAGTCGTTTGCAGATGTGATTTTTTATTTACATATCCATATATATATATATATATATATTTGAAATGCGGGCATAGCCAGTGATTTTCAGACGAGACTGTTTGTGAACGACTTTGTTTTTCTCAGTTGAATCAGGATTATTCGAGGCTCGCCCACCAGCTTGCTCAGCTCCAGCACGTTATGTCGAAGCTACGCAGTGCCAAGGTAAGTTTGGAGAAGAGACTTTTCTCGAAGGTGTGTCTTGACATATGAGACTCCAAATGTCTCTCCTTCTTCAGAGTTGCTCTAGGCTTCTGTTTTTCATTCTCTGTTCTTGTCTCTTCTTTTTGGAGTTGCCGCAGTGTTCAGTCGGTGTTTGGGGACGCCTTTTCGCTTCGCCACCGCATCATATGTAGCTTTCTCTTTTGTCATCTCTGTGGGCGTCTCGTCGCAGTCTGCTTGAATATCATCTGTGCATCTGTATCTTTCAAATGCGCCTTCCAACAAGAACTACCAGCCTACTTCTGCGTTGTGGACTCTCTTTCTATCTCTCTTACTCTCTATCTCTCTATCCGGCTCTCTCTCTTTTTGTATCTCTATTTGTCTATTTCGCTCTATCTCTCTGTCTCACATTCTCTATCTCACTCTATCTCTCTCCGTCTATCTCTCTGTTGTATCTGACTCTCTCTCTGTGTCGACGTTTGTGTGCGTGTCTCCATCCATCCATCTTTGTGCTCGTCCGCCAGTCATCTCGCAGCAGTCTTGGGTCTGTCCGCTTGTGGTGGTGAGTGGACCTTTTGAGGTGTCTGGTTCTTGCGAGTCTGTCGACCTTTTTTCCGCTGTAGACTCTCGCGAGTTTGTTTTCCCTGCAGCTGTTTCTGAGTGCTTCGGTTCTCTTTCTGTTCACGCGGGGATCTCCGCGCTGCGGTGTGCGTTTCCAGAGAAAGGCGGCTGATCTCGCCGAAGTGCACCAGCACAAAATTGACGACGCATTCAAAGTGAGCAGAGCTTCTGGAGTCCAGAGAAGGAGAGGAAGCGATCGGAAGTGTGGAGGGAAAAGGAAACGGGGAGCAGAAGCGAGACATACGTACAGGTGGAGGAGAACCGCGGAAGATGGAGAGGAAGGTAGGGAGAAAAGAGAGAGGGGAAGGGGAAACAGGAGACGAGAGGAGGAGGCGACTCGCGAGAGAGTGGAAGGTCGACACAGAGAGAGATGAGAGAGGGAGACAGGGACAAAGGAGAGACGGAGAAGAGAAAGAGAAGTTCTCGTTTTTAAACTCTGTCTCGATTTGGAGACGCTGCTGTCTTCAGGGGTTGTACAAAACGATCGACTTGCGCGTCGAAGGCGTCAACCACCAAATTCGTCAGTTGCAGCAGCAAGGCACACAGCGACTGAGGTATGTTTTTTTTCTGAATGCGTTTCCAAAAATGCCAAGTCTCCATTTGCGTCTTCCATCACGTGTACCACTCAAATCTACAGTGAAGACACATCCAATAATAGGATGGGTTCGTCTGTCTGTGTATGTCGATACCCGGTCCCTGAAGGAATGCCTGTACAAGGCGTCCTTTCTCGACGAAAGATCCTGTGTTGCTTGTCGGCCATTGCTTTCGTTTTCTCTTCGAGACGTCGAGGTTTCTTACTCGCGTCGGAAGACTGCCTCTGCACCTTTCCGAGCAGACCGTTGCCCTGGGTCGGCTTCTGTCTGGACCTCGTCTTCTGACTTCTCTCTGCTCTGCAACAGATTCGTCAACATGCAATGTGAAACGCTGCGACGGTACTTGGTGGCGAAGGGGCACCAAGCGACTCTGCTGAGCGAACTTGGAAAAAGAAACGAAGCGGCAGCCTTGAACGCCTATGTGAAACTGAAACCCACTTTCGACGCCCTCGAGGGACGCGCCGATCACTTAGAAGGTGAGCAATGAACAGGAACGTGGATGTACACCTTGAACAGATGCAGAGGCACACTAGGCAAGGTCTCTGCGGAGCAGCAGGTCGCACACAGTCTCTGGAAAACAACTTCCGAATCAGAGAGAGAGAGAGAGGGAGAAAGGGGGGGACGAAGGCGTTGTCGTCGCCTTCATGCACAGAAGCCGACACTACGAAACAGAAAGAGCGACATGCACCCAGAGTTCTGCAGGCGGATGTACACCTGAGTGCAGAGGGTGACGGCAGTCTTGGTGCAAGGGAGTTTCTTGGAACAAACGTTCGAGCAGAGCTTGAAACGAATGTGCCAAGTGGAGGAGTTCCGCTGCTCGAGGGACGGAATTGATTTTCTGAACTTCTTGAGTCCTGTTCGTTTTCTTCTCTTCCACCTTACACGCTCAGCGCATTTCTCGATTGAACGACGGGTGTCTCCTGTTCCCGCCTCCGCCACTGTCGTCGTACACATATTTGTACCACTATATATATATATATATATGTATATATATATGTATATATATATGTATATATATGTATGTATATAACTTTATGGGTGCGTTTTTATATGTGTCGATCTCTGAACGCCTTGTTGTAGATGTGGAACTGGTTGTGCTGCGCATGCATTCGTGCGTTTCGTTTGTGAGGGAATCTCGTATTTGTCAGATATGCAAGCAAAGCTGAACATTCCTTTCTGGAAGATGACGCCGACGCACACGGACGAGCTTCTCAAAGAAGCTCAGACGGTGAGAACTTCGATTTTCTGCGAACATATGCAGAGCCGGAGCAAACAGCTTTTCCCTGTCGTGGCGGACTCTGTGGGCCTCTCGATCTGTGCTCCGGCCGGACGTCTCCAGTGCATGGCAAGTCGCAGAGGCGCTGCTGTGTGGTTCTGCGCTTTCCGACGCCTTTTTCGTCGACGCCGCTGAGTTGTCTCTCTGCAGCTAAATGTATTTCCACCGAAGACAGAGAGCGCGACAGGAAAGAGAGGGAGAGAGAAAAGAGAGGGACAGAGAAAGACGTCGTTGAGTCAAGAGCAGACACGCTTGTGAGAAGTCGAAGAAATGCAATTTTCGAGCCGGAGTAGATGCTGTTTTCGTTTTTTAGGCGATTTTTGGAGCCTCTGAGCACGTGACGGAACTCTGCCATGACTTGACGGCGCTGGTGGAGGAGTTTCGCGGCGGCCATTTCCCCCTGCAAGGCTGGCCAGCAGATTTCGTTGGCGACGCGGAAGACGAAGAAATTATGGAAAAGGTTTTCCAAAAAGACAAGAGGGACGCACCCGTCGTCTACAAGGACGGACGGGTGCCTTACCGCGATTACTTCCTCGAAAAAGGTAAAAGGACTCGATACCGTCACGTCAATATACACAGTCTACGTGGAGTTTTACGTGTATCAAATTGTACCGGTCTACGTGCCATGATCTCTTCTAATCTCTTTATATCCATGTATATATACATATACATATATATATATATACATATATATATGTCATATATATCACTGTATGCGTTTTTCTGTACATAGGTACTTCAGTTCCTCTCGATCTTATAGTGGTCACCATTTCAACAACTTGTTGTCTGCTCGTCACCTTTTCAGGTTTCTGGAATCCTACTAAATATGTGGGTGTTTGCGTAGAAGTCCAGGCGTTTCTATGTGTCTGCACACGGTGCGTTTAAACATGAATGCATAGATATCGATAACTCTTGGCCCATTCAATTGCCGTTACATGCATGCGGAAACGAGTTGAGTGCGAGCAGAAATCGGCTGTCGTCGGATGCGATGACTTTGTTTCTTGCAGAGCCGTCCCAGTGCCAAGCGTTCGTCCGAAAGTAAGTTGCCGTTGAGACAGGGGGACACTGCACTTCCACGAAGGACCTGTGTGCCTCCCGTGCACTTTGTATCTCCCCTCTCTTTTCTTCTTTCTTTCTCTCTCTCTATCTCTTTCTGTCTGTCTCTCTATCTCTCTCTATCTCTCTCTATCTCTCTCTATCTCTTTCTCTCTCTATCTCTTTCTCTCTCTTTCTCTCTCTCTGTCTCCGTGCGGTCTCTTTTTTCCGCTCTGTCTCTCCGTTTCGCCGCTCTCTGATTTTCGCTTTGTTTCCCCACTCACTTCCCGCAGGGTGGTTTTTCTTTTGTCTGTCCTGCATGTTTTGTTTCGAGTTCTCTGCCCTCTTTTTGCTGCGTTTGCAGAGATACTTTACACGCGGAGTGGGCCATTCGCATGGTCACGCTTCGCGGACATTACTTGTGTGTGCACACAACGGCGGAGGCGTCGTCGCCGCTGGAGAGCGCAATTATTCTTTCGAGCCAAGTAGTATGTCGCTCTTTCTCGGACCCAGAGGTGACGGCCGTGGGCGTCCTGGCGCGGCGCGAGTATCCGTTCGGCGTCGAAGTCGTGGAGATGGACGCGTCCGGGAAGACGTTGGAGGGGTATCTGCTTCTCGCAGCTGAGAGTCACGAGCTCGTCTCCGAGTGGATTGCTCTCCTCTCGAAAAAGTGTATCCAGCGCGCGACAGGACTCCCCACATTGCCGTGTGTGCCTCCGAGCCTCGCTCTCGCCGACCTCCCAGACGCGGTACCGACAGCCGACATGCGGTACGGCGCGTACCACAGGTCAATGGCTGCTGGCGTCCCCGTGAGAGGGGTGCTGAAGGACGAACCTGTGGCTGAGCGCGAGCCGAGCGAGGAGTCCAGCGAGGAGACCGGGAGCGACGAAGAACTCTCCTTCCTCTCCTCGTCGGAGTTCACAGAGTCGTCGACTTCCTCCGCGTCGACGCAGAGAGGGCGGCGTTGGCCACGGTCGACACCCGACGGAGAAGAAGACGACGAAGACTCGGACGAGAGGGAGGCCGAGGTCTCCTCTCCACGCAGAGCTCGTCCGACGCTGCCCGCGCCGCCTACGCCGCCGTCGGCGCGCAGCCTTCCACAGAGCTCCTCGGAGACTGAAGAGGAGTCACACCTCGTTCGTCCTTCTCAAGTAAAGGAGAGGAACGCCTGGATGCGACGTCCGCAAGCAAAGCTCCCGGAGGACGAGAAAAAAGTCAAGCGCCTTTCTGTCCGGGATGCGGCCGCCTTCTTCGAGCGCGGCGCCGGACGCAAGGCCTCGCCAACAGGGTCTTCGAAGGTGTCTCCGAACAAGAAAGAGTCTCCAAAAAAGAAACTGTCCCCGAAGCGCGCGCACGAAGGAGACAGCGCGTCTTTGCGGGAGAGTGACGCAGACGGAGGGAGAGGTTCAGCGGTCGGAAAGAGAGGGGAAGAGAAAGCAGAGATCATGGAAAATGCTGCGCCGAGATTTGCTCACTTCTCAGCGGCTCACAGGCGTACCCCTCCGGTGCTCTCGGCGACGAGAGAAGGAAGCACGGAAGTTCAGAGAAGTCGAGACAGAGAATTTGCGAAAGAAAAGAACGATCAACGACCACGGACGGAGGAAAAGAACTTAAAACACAGAGCAAACACAGACGGACAGAAAGAAGAAGAAAACGAGGACGAAGAAGAAGAGGAAGAAGAAGAAAACGAGGACGACGGAGAAGAGGAAGAAGAAGAAAACGAGGACAACGGAGAAGAGGAAGAAGAAAACGAGGACGACGGAGAAGAGGAGGAGGAAGCAAACGAGGACGACAGAGAAGAGGAGGAGGAAGCAAACGAGGACGACGGAGAAGAGGAAGAAGACGAAAACGAGGATGAAGAAGAATATGACGAAGAGGAACGACTGGAGAAAAGGCGAATGGGAGAAGAGACGTTCGCCGTGTTGGCTCCACGGCCTGAGGCGACCCACCTGAGAGACGTCTCCGCAGCGACATCGGTGAGGACGCAAGCCTCCGATCGCGAAATTCCTTCTTTCCTCCCGTCGCTCCAGAGAAGGAACGCGTCGGAGGCGAGACATCTGCGTGCGCCTCACGAGGAAGCCACACGAGCGAACACCGGCAGGAGAGAAGAGAGAGAAGAACGGCGACGCAGGGAGAGAGAAGAGAGAGATGAGAGAGAAGAACGACGCCACAGAAGAGAAGCAGAAGACCTTTCGAGGCAACTGGTTTTGAGGGAAGACGACGCATGGTTTTCAGCAGACTCGGAACTCGTCACAGCGGCGCCAGGAAAGGCCATCCCGACGCGCATGGCTGAGCGTCCGACAGACTCTGGGAGGCGCCTTGGCTGGAAAGAAAGCGCCAGGTGAGACACAGAGGGTGCGACAGAAGGAGAGAGCGACGAGTGAGGAAAGGAGAAGCAGAGAACGGAATCGAGAAGAGAGAAAACAGAGGAAAGGCGAAGGAGCGAAACGGGAAGAAGACGAGTAACAGAGAACTCCAGAAGAAGAGAAAGGGAGACGAAGAGCAATACAGCAAGAGAGGATAGGGGAAGGGGAGAAACACAAAGAAAGACAGCGAGCAACAGGACCAGAAGTGGACGCGAGGACACAGAGTATGAAAAGGAAAGAGAGAAGGAGGAAAGAGGAGGAAGAGTTTAGTGGAGGCAAAAAGAAGAAGACCAGAAGTCGGGAGAAGAAGAAACGAAGAAGAAGTGGAGAGGGCTGTCGAAGGAAGACAGAAAGAGACACTGACGGTGGCGGTGCAGCCGAGACGGTGGCAAGGAAAACGACGTAGAACCTCCGTCGGAGGTAAAACAAAGGTTTTATCTTCTACTGTACAAGGTGCTCAGGATCTATCCGTCGGATCATGTCGGTCCTCCCTCGAAGAGATTTCTTTCCAAAAAGTTTGCATTCGACAACTTGTGATGTGTACACCTGACGCATGAGTTCTCCGCTTCCCTGTCGCCTCCGCTGCCCTTTTTTCAGCACGACCAGACGTCTTGGCGCGTCTTCTCCTTTCTCCAAAAGTTCTCTTCCACCTGCCTCTGCGTCTGCTTCGTCTTCTTCCTTTTCTTCTTCTCTCTCGCAAGCAAAAAACTCTCCTCGGACGCGAACCTTCCTGCATATGCACGGAGCAGTGGCGGCAAGTGTGCGAGGCCCCGAGAGTCGGCAGCGTCGACGACCGGCGCCGAAGATGCCTGCCGCTCCGATGATGATTCGCCTTCCGCCTGCCTCAGCTCTCCCCAAATTTGTGCATGCGCGCTCTGTCGCCTTCACTACAGAGACCTTCTTCTCTCCACGCGTTGTCGAGGGCGCAGCTGGGGAAGAAGGCGACGGAGAGGGAGAAGAAGACAGAGAGGAGGAGGAAGAAGGCGACGGAGAGGGAGAAGAAGACAGAGAGGAAGAAGAAGACAGAGAGGAAGACGAGACACTGTCCGCGATTCAGAGGAGCGTTGTACGGGGACGAGGCACAGCAGTTGCGACGGCGAAGGAGACAACTAGAGTAAGAGATGGCCCGTGAGAGAGTCGACAATTTAATGGTTCGACAACGTGCATACAAGAGATGCAGAACTCTTTCAGAGGTACAGCTGCATACGCAGATATATGCGTCTTGACACTTCTGAAGAGTCCTTCTCTACATGTGCGTATAAATACACATACACATGCAGATCAGTACTTCATAAGTCTGCTATATATATATATATATATATATATATCTATATATATATATGTGCATATCATAAGTCTGCTGTATATATATATATATATATATATATATATGCATAGGTTTAGAGTTTTTAACGCGGTCGAAGAAGGAGGCCGTCGCTTCAGAGTGTGTCGTTGGAGAATCGTTGCTACATCTTTTTTTGAAAGTCTCACGCGAGATACGATGTTGCCTCTGACCCAGTGACGCGAGCTTCAGCAGCACGCATCGCGGTTTCGCAGATTCCAGCGATGCGCGTCCACAAGTTTTTTTAATCTTTTACACCTCAGAAAACCGGGGAACAAGAGAGACAGCAAGCAAGGCGCGGACTCACCGTGAGACGGAGTCGTTGGGGTCGACTTTTTTAATGCCACAATTGGGTTTCCGACGCCTTGTGTGTATGCATGCATCTCGCTGTCGAGACGCCGCGCGTTTCTTCAACTGAAGACCTCTTTTCTGTCTGTGCGTTTCCCTCGCTGGAAAGCTCTCGTTGTCTCGATGAAGTCCTTGTGTGCTCTCTGCGAATCCCTCTGCCTCCGGCGCTTCTCCTTGCCTCGTCGCATGCCACAGCTTTTCTCTCCGCTTGTGCGGCGAACTGTGCAGACGCCTCTGCGCGCGACGCGGATTCTCAGGCCTGCCGGCGCGACCGGAGACTCCTCTTCTTCCTCGGTTTCTTCGGGGACCCGCGTCGTTCGCTGTGTCGATCCTCAGACACACCAAATTCACTGGGTGAAGGCAGCGCCTGGGAGGCCGCCCCGGAAGAAGGAGGCCGCCGTCTCGACCTCGCCGGCGACGCAGGAGGAAACTCCTGTGAGTCCGAGGACGATTCAAATCATGCTCGAACAAATCGGAGCGAGGCGAATCGGATAAAGCACCCGGAAGCGAGAAGAAGGAGAAAAGAGAAGGAGAAAAGAGAAGAAGAGTCACTAGGCTCTCTGTCGTTTTTTCGAGGTCGTCACAGGGAGTAGAGGGAGTGCCCGAGGGATCTTGAGACAGGGGTATCGATGAGAAGGTCGGAGGGAAATCTCTGAGCACAGTCTATCGTTTTTGGACGATACGCGAGAGACTCTGTGTATATGCACGCCTGTACATCGCTGTAAATGCAGAGGCGTAGAGTTCTTTTGGTGCGCGTCTCTGTATATCTGTTTATCGCATGCGTAGATTGATCTTTTTCAGTGTGTTCATGCGCATGCATCTAACGGACGGCGCAGGCCGGCGGACCTTGTGTCCCCATCCTTTTCGAGACACCCATGGCGAATGTGGACATGTTCTGTTCGGCAGGCGAACGCCAGAATGGCAGAGGAACTAAAATGCGAGAAAAGAGGGGAGAGAAGAGATAACGAGAGCGAGTATAGACGAAGACAGGAAAAAGAACCAGCAAGTGAAGAAAAAACAGAGGGAACAAGAGAGAGGACAAGAGAGGAGATGAGAGACAACCCTCAAAGATAGAGAAACAAATGAGACATATATTCGTATACAAATGCTAGATGCGTGCGTGTTCAGATTCTTTGTCAGGAGATGCGCTAGAGAGAGCCGAGGGAAGAGGCGTTTCTGTTCTCAGTGACTTTATGCTTGCGTCGAAAGGGAATTGCGCTGCGTCGGTGTTTTGGTGACCATAGGGGCTCTCGATAGTTGAAGTTTACACTTTTATTCATTTTCAGAGACACAAAGGACTCTTTGTGTAGAACGGAAGACGCAAAAAGTTTCAAGAAAAATCTGGCCGAAATCCTAGTCAAAACGCTCGACACATAAATGCTGCAACTCGGCAGCATACACGTACACAAACGTACGTTTATACATATATAAATTCACAAATATATAAAAAAACAAAACAAATTATAAATATATCTACATATATGCAAATGTTTCTACATACACAAAACCTTTTTGCACATGAATTCTTGTGTTTCTGTGGTGGCTGATGAACCGCCTGACCACTGAGACCGCCAGTTTTGTGTTGGAAAAATTGCTGGAAACTCAATCTCCGTTTTTCTGAGAACCTGAACGGTTTCTCCGATTCGCTCCTCTATCCCGTTTTTCTTTTTTGCGTCTCTGCCTCTTTTCTGCTCTCGCTCGCTTCTCTGCTCTCATCACAGGCCGGTTCTCGCGACGGCGGGGAGTGATCGGGCGTTTCGGTTTCGTCGACTGCTCTTCTCGCGCCATGCCTGCGAAGAGCAACCGAGGTGTGATGCCGATCGGGGATTCTGGCAGCTCCTCCGTCCCCGCGTTGCATGCAGCGAAGTGCCGCCCTCGTCCACTGCGTAAAGTCGCCAAACACCCGCAAGCAAACCGGAACTTTCTGGTCAGCCTGTCACGACAGGTTCACCAAGCCCCCTGGGAACTGCTTTTTTCTCAGGAGGGGAAGACACCCACCGCTTGGACCGAGTGAAGAACCTCGAAACGAGCATGTTTACCAGGCTACGCTTCGTCAAGGCGAAGCACAGGGGTACACAGACCGACCGGCATCGGACTCTGAACTACACTCCAGAAGAAAGAGCGAAAGACGCAGCCTTCCTTGGTGGCACAGAAATAAACGAGGCTCGAATGCACAGGGCGAGGCAAGTCTTCGTGACCAGCGCTTGGCCAAGCGCGAGCAAGAAAATCAAATGCACTCAAACCGATTCCGAAAATGAACAGATCTCACGCAACCCACCCACTGAAATATCGACATATACATAGATATGTCTATAAGAGTATATGTACATGCACTTATGCATAGAACTCTCTCTCTCTCTCTATATATGTATATATGTATATATATGTATATATATATATATATGTATATGTATGTATATATATATATATATGTATATATATATATATGTATATGTATGTATATGTATGCAGCTGGAGTTGAAGGAATGCGTGCTGTTTTTTATGGACTGGAAGTCGACAGAAAGCACCGAAGAATAATTGAGTGCGCTGACTCAAGATGGGCGGGATTCTCTGTCTGCAAGGCCTGCGGAAGAACATTTGCAGGCAGCAACAGAGAAAGTATGTCTGCGCGCGAAGCCAAGCCGCAGCTCCTGAGATGCCAGCATCCGCCAAGACTTCTTTGGCCGCTGCATGCACGCCGCGAGACCTGGAGCGACAGACACAACAAAATTAAAAAAAAGTCCATTCATGGAAAGGATGCGCATACAACGAACAAAGGCACACATCGACTCCTGCAGATACGTCGAGATAAATTCGAAACAAGTCGTCGTATACACGAACATGGACTCATTCATATCTGCACGTACTCCGAGATATAGTTACAGAGAAATATCCGTACTCGAGGAGAAATCCGAAACAAGCATACAGACTCATATATATATATATATATTGATGCAAGTATATATGCAGATACACATCTAGCCACGCATGTTTCCTAAAAAGCGCAGCCAAAACGACGCGTCCAGTTCTGCCTGGAAATGAGAGGGCGCAGCTTGTGTATGTTTGTATTTTTATTTATCACTGTGTTCCTAAGCAAACTCATCTCGGCTCCGTCGAAGGGGACAGCGGCTCGAAAGCATTACAGGCATCGCTCGAGCTTGAGCGCGCTTCGGAAGCTCCTTGGGCATGCGCTCTTGACGCACTGACCGATCATCGGATGCGCACACCCAAGTGAAGAAGAGAGGAAAGAAAAGACGAAACAGAGAAGATGACAAGACGTCACAAAGAAAAAGCGAGAAAAGAGACGCACCTGAATCGCAGGCGCAGGGCCAAACCGAGGACGAGGAAGAGCGTGAGCAGCAGCAAAGCGGCGAACTGCGAAAGGAAAAGAAGGCATGCAATGCAGCAGCACAAACGCCGAAATATCCTTCAAGTTTGCCTTCTTTCTTGCACCTGGTTTTCTACTTCTCTTCTGCTTTTGAAGTCGATTTCCGACGAGATTTCTTTTTCGCTGGCAGCCACTCACCGACACAGAAGATCTGCGATTGGCGTAGAGGAGAGGAGCGTCCAGATCTCCTAAGAAACAGTCTCCTCGCCACCGACCCTCTAGGCGTCTCCCTTCGTTTCGTCCTCCAGGTGTCTCCAGCGAAGAGAAGACAGCCGAAATGTATGGAGAGAAGTAGGAAGAAAGAGAGGCAGAAATGTACGAAGAAATGTAGGAAGCGAGAGAAAACGACACCGAAGAAGAGGCCGCGGAGGCAGAAGAAGAACGGCGAGAGGCGAGACGGAGAGATGCGGCACAGAGACGACTGGATGCGTTGTTTTCGAGGAAGAGCTGAAGACGAAAGAGAGAAGAAGCAGAGAAGAAGAGAAACGCAAAACGGCCTGGAGGAAGAAAACTCCTTTCAGCAAGGTTTTCAAAGGAGATAGGTATGGTTCCGACTCATCAATACCAGTAACAACAAAGGCGTTTCTTGAAGAAAGGCGAGACGCGTTCCTTCGCAGCCTTGCAAAAAGTCACCGCTCCCGGCAACAGCGCGTTTTCTACTCATGTTCTTTACCGCTTCGTCGCTAGAGTCGGTGAAGGCTCTTGGAGCACTCAGACATCGTTTTTTCTTCAGAAAGACTCTCCTCGAGGGGGGGTCCGCCAGGTATTCTGCGTCGCCTCTGCTGGGCTAGTTGTCCTCGCGCAGAAGCAAGGCATCGACGCGTTTTCTATTCAACTTCCAAACATTATTTGCTGCACCACCAGGATTTCTCTCTTCACTTGTTCCTTGTTCTTCGAACCGCCAACCTCGTTCTTTCTTCCCTGTCTTCATGTCGCCACTGGAATGCTTCTTCTTCCGTTTCGCTCACTGGCGTTTTCCTACCGGGAGAGAAATCCACTTGAAGTCGCCTTCGTGCTCGACTCCAGACAGGTCGGCTTCCTCTGCTTCAGTCTTCACGGCCCCACAGCGGCAAAACAACGGCACGGTTCGCGCCTCGGACGCTTCTCCGCTTTGAGGTGAAAGCTGAGGAAAAAGAGAAAAACAAGCAAGTGCGACGGGTACGGCAAGCGCGTTTCGCGCCTCCCTTCGGCCTCCTCGTTTCGTCGCTTCTCGAATTCTCTGTCGTCTCGCTCTCTTCTCTCCTTTGAAGTCGCTCGAAACGATTGTGCTCTCCCTGTCTCCTTCAAAGTCGAAATTCACTGCCTCTAGGGTCATGACGTCGTTTCTGCACGCTCCTCTATCCTCGGTCTCCTCTCTGTCCTCCTCCTTCTGCGTCTCCTCACTTGCTTCGATCTCCATTTCTCACCCTCTCGGACGGACGCACTGCGGCACCCTCTAAGTGAGTTGTCTTCTGACACAAGACTCGAAACAGTCGAAGGTTCTCTCGTGTGCAGCAGAGCTAGAGTGACTCATCTGTCGCTGTTGAGCGTCGGTTTGGCGCTCCGGACTTCACTGCGCCTGAAAACGACTGCCTTTGCGTTTTTCCCAAAACTGTCGACATTCTGTGAACACTCCCTTGCGATGCACTTTCCACAGGAAATCGATGAAGGAGAAAGACAGGAGAGAACGGGCGAAGAAGAGAGACAGCGCAGAGACAGAGGAAAGAGAGCAGGAGGAATCTCAGATCCACGCGAAAAACAGAGAGAAGTTCAAGTTTGTTTTTACGGGGCGAGAAGAGAAAAACGCTGGGCGACCTCTTCTCTTTCGGAAGTCAGCGGTTACCTTGAGCTCACGCGGTCCAGTCTCGAGGACGCATGCACCGACAGCAGGACGCTGAGAGCGACGTCGGTCTCGGGAAGAGGCGGATCTCTCCTGAGATGGCCGGCGCTCCGAACGCGGAGAAAACTCGGGAGGAAAGGCAGCATCGCTCTTCGTCTCGAGCAGAAGAAGATGCACACGCACAACGCCAGCGTCGCCGCTGTCAAAGTCACGGCCGCGAACGGCCGAGGGGATCTCGACTAGCAACTGCAGAGAAATCGAAGCGAGAATCGGGAGGCAACACAAGGTGTACGAAAAACCTGTTCGAGCTCCCGCAACGAACATTCCGAACTGATGCTTCTCCTCGCCTGGCATGACTCACACAAAAGGCACAGAGACGCACGATACACACAGATGGATATGCGCCTCGACAGCTTCACACATCTTTCGAATGCGTGCACAAAAAAGAGAAATATACAAACATACATCCACATCTGTTCACAGGTATGCATATGCGTGGAGGTGTAATTGTGCGCCGATGTATCCACACAGCTCTTCTTTGCGTAGATGTCCGTATGCGCGAATCGGCGGCGTTTTTCTGAGGCGTCGGCGACAGCGTATCTATTAGCGACTGTTCCGAAAAAAAAGGAAGAACGTCTCACAGAATACTCGCCCAGAATAGAACAGATGAAGTCGTTGAATAAAAAACAAGCAGAGAGCCATCCACGGAAGCGCATGCAGCGGCAAAAAGACACGCGGGCGTAATTCCCTGGAACGGCAAGTACGCGTTCTCTACCGGTGCTACGATCTCCACGGTTTTTCTGCATCCATGCAGGTAGGGTAAGAGGAGTGGAGGAAGCCAGCAAGACGCAGCGCTCGAAGCCTGCAGAGGGTCACAGTTTTCTTTGGCACCTAGATGAGATAAATCCTCACAAACCACGGATCGGGATGGAATTCCTTGCATGCCCGAGGACGGAGCGAAAACGCGACACTCACTCCTGGAAGCTCAGGACCCTCCTCCGTCGCGTCTCCCTCGACGAAGCGACTCGAGGGCGAGACCACAGAAACGGGGAAAACCGTCTTCCACTTCTCATCAAACGCTAGGAAATACCAATCCTCTCCCTTCTCTCCAGCCGGTTCGTCGGCTCTCTCCTCGTCCAAGACACCCCAACGCAGATCGTTCAAACCAGAAGAAGGAGACGGCGAGCGAGAAGGAGAAGGAGACGGCGAGCGAGAAGAAGGAGAAGAAGGAGAGCGAGAAGGAGACAAGGAAGACTGGTAAGACTGGAAAGCCTGGAAGGTGCGCAGGGCCTCCGGAGGAGGCAATTCGATTTTCGATCGACTGCCAGTGAACCGAGGCTCCAAGCGCGAGCGCAGGGGGGACGGCGCGGAAGCGGCCGCGTCCTCCACACTCGTGAACAGGGAGGAGAGAGAAGTCGCGACAAGAGGGGAAGAGAAGAGGGGAAGGCCGGTTAGAAAGAGAAGTGTGGCAGATCCGTGGAGAGGCAGGAGGCCGCTGCGAAGCGAGGAGAGCCGCAGCAAGCGATGCAGATGAACAAGAAGAGCGCTGCCTTTTTACAGCTTGCAAAGACCACAGTGGAAAAGCGGGACCCGACGCAGCACAGAAACAGAGGAGGTCGCCACAGGTCGAGAGTGGCGCCGGCGTCAAGAAAAAGGAACGGAACGAAGCGCCAGGTCCTAGACAAAGATCGAGGAGACGCTGACATGACATGAGAAACTAGGGAAGAAGACTTGGAAGGCTTCATTCGCGGCAAGCTCTGCGTGCCGCAGCTGTGACGTCTGTTCGGCTTTGCGTCATCTGAGACGATTGCCTTGTTCCGCCACCTCCTCAGCGCCTCCTTTTTCGACGTTGAGAAATGCACGCAACATCTACCTACGAACGCCGGAACTCGAAGAACCAAAGAATGCCTGGAAACCTCAGTTCTACTTGTGTATGCTGGTCCGTTCGGTCCGGCTCAACTACAGTTGTCTCCCTAACTAGGCGCTGCGAACACAGCCGAGCGTGGAGTCGTCTGCGCAGACGACCTGCATGCAAGTAACGACGAAAGTTGGTCGACGAACGCCTCAGCAGAGAAGAGAAAGCTACATGCCGTTTCTGGACTGCCTGCGGCATTGTGCGAGCCAGAACACAGAAGAACTGAGAAACGAGACAACAGTGCGAACGAAGTGAAGCCAAGCACCCAGTCTAACCTGCTGCCATTCGATCCATCTCCACGGATGAAGAGAGGAGCACACCTCCACCGAGGTCCATTGAAAAGGAGAACAAGACGACAGTGTGCAGATGAGCATGCAAAGACAGGAAAGCAATCGAAACGGCTTTGCAATTTAATGCGTTTGAAAAGCAGGGAATGAACAGAAAGATACTTACGTATTCACCACCTCGATGACGTGCATAGAGACTGTGGCGTTCGCCTGAGACAGACGCAGACCGGAGAAAGAGAAACCGTTTCTCCAAAAAATCCACCCGGTAAATGTTTCCTCGAATTCCCTCGCTGATGTCAAGCTGAGGCACTCTTTCGAGATGTGGTTACTTCCGACGAGTGCGCCTAAACTGTGAACCGCCACTGTTTGTGTGTTTCACTTCTTGTCTCTTCGTTGCTCCTGGTCTGCTGACCTGTAACTCGAGAATCGACTTCCAACCTTTCTGCTTCAGCGTCTCCTCCACGAACGCCAGCCGATCGCTCGGCACAGCGTTTTGGAGGACGTTGCTCGTCGCCCCCGTCGAGGTGGTGTTGTCGGTAGGTTCTTCCACGTTCCTTTCATTTCGCTCTCGAATCCTGCGCCTTAAGCTTCGCCTGAAGCCGCGTTCTTCTTCTCCGTCTGGCTCCCGAAGAAAGTCGTCGCCACCCTCGAGCTTTGAAACTGTCTCCTCCCCCATCTCCTTCTCCCCGTCCGACGGCGGAAAGTGTCTCCACCCCAAACTGAGGCGCACACCCAGCTCGCTTCCCGCCTTAACAGCCGCCGTGACGATTCTTGCGAAATTGACTTCCAGAGACTCTCTTTGTTTGCCGACGGTCTGCCAAAAGCTGCCTTCTTCCCACCCAATTTCCGGCGAAGTCGATAGCACGTTGTGTTCATGTAGCAGCCAGTCGTCAGCTTCCCCCTGAGTAGGGTACCCTAAAACCGCGATGTTCGGTGCACTGTTCAAAGTTGGAATAGCCAGAGATCTGCAAAGTCATGTCGCGACAGATCGGAAACTCGATGCTCCCAGAAACGCCGAGAAATCGAAACAGGGTACGAAAAGGTACCCACATGCATGCAAGATTGGTGTACGCAATTGCGCACGTATATACGTATACATATACATATATATATATATATATATATGCAGATCTCTGTATATATGTCTTTATAGGTAAATGTACGCCAGGTTTTTGTATGTAACTGCGCATGTACGTATATGTGGATCTATGCCAAGTTTTGGTCTGTCTGCATGAATGTATGTATGTTACGCTTTTGTCTGCATATATGGATCTGGACGCATGTGTCTTTGTATGTGTGTGTAATTGTTTGGATGAGTGTGAGAACGATTGTGCTTTTTGTGTGCCTGTGCATGAGCAGAAGAAGCGGCAATGGGCGAGCGCCAGCGGAAGGAGCTGGAGGAGCTGAGACCTTACACTTGGAGTTCCTCGAAGGCTCTCTGCGCCCAGCGAGGCAGAGGCATCTCTTTGCAGCAGTTGAACGGTCGCGTCCAGACTTCGCCGTAAGTGTGGAAGTTGAGGGCAACCTCAAAGCGGCCCAAGTCCTCGAGGAACGAAGACGACTGCGGAGGCGAAAAGTCGATCATGCGGTGAAGCTCGGAAGACGAGGCAGACGAGGGAGACGCGGGAGGAGGCGGCGTTGGCGGACTCGAACGTCGATACTGCTCCACAAGGAACTTCACTGCTGCCGTCTCTGGCTCGCTGAAGGGGAACGGACCTCCGTAGTCGTCGCTTCCTTCACTGGAGACACGACGAGCGTAGCACAAGAGAGAAACGCTTTTTGTGAGGCGCGAGAAGGCAAAGACCGAGCGAGAATGAGCGACATCCCCGGGGAGAAGAAAGAGCAAGCAGCTGAGTCCACACATCTCTCTGTCGTTCCGAGAACGCCCACAGGCGCGCGCGGAGAGGAAGCACAGATCTTGGGGAAGAAAGGTTGAACGCACTCGCTGACTCTTCTGGGTCGCTCCGTCTGACTTCTGCACTCTCTCTGTCACTCCCAAACCACCTACGATTGCGCGAGAAGGAAGTGGAACGCATAGTTTCTGTTTAGGTCGACGCCTTCGTCTTCGAGCTTCGCATGAGCCGGTCGACCCTCGGAGCTAAAGCGTCGGCGGTTTTTGCGGAGCTGTGTGTTTCCAGTCTTCTCGATCGCCACATACGCGTCCGGATTGAGGAAAGGCACAACCCAAAACTCGCGCAAGTGCATCAAGTACACGGCCTCGGCCTCCCCTGCTTGGCAGTCCCGCAGAAGCCGAGCTGAGTTGCGCAGTCGAGAGCACCGGCAAAAACGCAGATTCTTTTTGCACAACAGTAAAGAAACATCACGGAAAACGCGGCGCTGAACACCGGCAAGACAAAACGATAACGGCACTCCTGAAGCTCGGTCGAGCGAGAGCAGACCGGTCATGACCGGCCCTCGCGGTGTCGATGCTGTCCGCGAATGACAGCGCTCGTCACCATCGAAGCTTTTCACGATTCTCCCCGTCCACAGCGAACCTTGTGGCCGCTTCGTGAGTCTGCGAACTGAGGATCGACGCGAGCGCTCTCACACGAGTCACACACCAGAGAAACAGACTGGCGACTCCTCAACTCCTGTGTGAACGGAATGCGACCAGACGGAGAATAACAACTCCCCGTCTCGGCCATATGTCTTGCCATGTCGCTTTGAACACGGCGCCTCCCCGTTTTCTATGCAGCCGAACTCGACTCGCTTTCGTCCTGCACAGTGTTCGCGGTCTCTCGAAGAAGCCCTGGCGACTCTACGTGGATTCCCCTTCTGTAGAGAAACGATCTTTGGCTCGCCTGGCCAAGCAGGCCTAGCAAGCATATGCCGGTCTATCTTCTTCAAAGTGAAGCGAGGCTCAGAGATACGTTCCAGGCAAAGAGAAAACAGAAGCTCCGCTAGTCGTCTCTCACCCATGAAGTAGATGCACATGGTCATGCTCATCGGTTCCCGGGCATGATGGAGGCCTGTGAGGAGAATCTCAGGAAACTCCTCGTCCTGCTTTCTTTCGCCACTCGCAGAGAGAGGGCTCTCGTCACTGCTTCGCTGCTCTCGAGTTTGCCCTGGAGCTGCACTCCCGCCTCCCAGAGGCGAGGGAACCGGAGGAGACAGAGACGGCGAGACCGAGGCACCTCCCCGGCGCTTCAGCAAGCCGCCGACACGGAAGGCGACAATCGGACGACCTTCAAAAGAGTGACCTGAGGAAACCGAAAGCGAAGGAGACAAGGCTGTGGCGTAACAAGGCAATCCGAAAAAAGAAAAAGAAAGATCCTCAGAAAGAGACAAAACCTACAGACAACAAACCCGAAGAATGTACACTGCCAAGAGATGCCGACTCGTATGTTGATACTCGATGCACATGTATACGTCTTTGTGTCTGTTTGTGTCTGCTTGCATATATATTATATATACATATATATATGTATATCTCCACATATATATATATATATATATATATATATTGTGCATAAATGGGTATATGCTTGCTTCGCGAGATGAGAAAGGAGAGAGCGAGGAAGCCATAAAGTCGCTAGATGCTTCGGAAGAGACGAGTCTTTGAGAGGAGCACTGTGGGCGAAGAAGGACAGGCAGCTAAGACAGAGGAATCTGTGGGGGGGGGGCAGATAAGGAGAAGAGAAGAGAGGGGTGCATGCGTCAGAGAGAGAGAGATGGTGCAGCCGCGTGTAGCTGCTCATCTGTGTTTTGAAGGTAGTGTTTGAAATGAGGGACTCTCTTGTAGTTCACTTGACAAAAACTGGTCTGTCTCACCGATGCGGTGCTCAGAGATAAGAGAAGGCCCGTAGGTCTGAAGCAACTGATTCATCATGCGAAAGGCTTCATCGTAAGTTGGATAGCCATACGGCATAGATCCATGGTCGAGGAGGAAGAACGGATCGTTCACCACTCCTCGAGGATCTTCTGCGCTCGACGAAGCTTCGCTGGGACGCGCGCCAGAGGCAACTGTGGCGTTGGCGGACAAGCTGCGCGGAATGAAGGACTCGAAGGAGACAGGCGCCGACGCGTTGCGACTGATAGCAGAGGAGGAAGAAAAGGCAAACGAAGTGATGGCAACCTGGCCTCTCGAGGAAGAAGAAAAAGAAGAAGAGGCAGATGAGGAAGACGGAAGAGAAGGGGAAGAAGGAAAGAAAGGGGAAGAGAAAGACGACGAGGAAGATGAGGAAGAAGAAGGGATATCCAAAGAGGAAGACACGGCAGAAGGCGAGGAAAGAGAAGAGGGAGGAGGCCGAGCGTTGGAAAGATGAGGAGCGAGACGAGGAAGCGAGGGACGATAAGCCGCTGATCGCGGGGAAGAGGAAAGAGACTTTGGAGAAGAAGCTGCAGGCTGTGTGGAGGAAGACGAAAGATGCTTCGAAGGCAAGGAAGCAGTGACAGACGGCGAGACACCATCGGCCGAAGCCGAGGAAAGGGAGGAGACCGAGACGGAAGAGAACAGCTGGCTCGTGGTAGCCAGAGGAGACAGAACTTCTACGGAGTCGGCGGACTCGACGAGGTCCCGGCTACCGACGTGTGTGGTGAGAGAAGAAGGACTTTCTTCTGAACTGGATGCCCAGCTGAAACTCGAAAGAAGCAGATTCAGGTAGGGACAAGCCAGCAGCAGAAAGGCGGTGGGTCTCCATGCGCGGAACCTGCGAGCTATTGACGGCACCGCGTCACCCGTCATCTCGCACGAAGAAGGTTGAAGGGATGCCGAAGATGGAGGAAAAGCAGAAGGAATCTGTTAGATCCGATTGTGTCTCTGTTCGACTGGACTTGTTCCCATCGAACGAATGTTGCAACGCAATGCAGCAGTAGGCACCTGCATGGAGCGCTTCAGACTGTAGGAAACAGACTCCTTAACTTAAAGTGGAGAGTCAAACAGAGTGCTCAAACGAGAGAGAAACATGGCATCCTGCAGGAGAAAACAGGCTCGTGCCACGGGAGACTGCGGAGGGAAATGCCGAAGACGCACCCGCGTCGGTTTCCGGAGCCTCACAGAGAAGAAGAAAACCGTCCGTCCAACTCACATGCTCGGACATAACGAGTTTTACTCAACCCAATTTAGCAGCGAGAGACTCACAGACCTGGTCACCCGCCACTCATTCCAAGAAGAGCTTGGGAGGAGGCATGGTGGCTGCCATTTGACACCAGCGACATTCATAGACCATTCCACTGAGTCACACACATACCGAAAGTGAACCGCGACGATCGAAAAGGAGAGAGTACGAATTCATTGCCTTGAAAAAAGTCCCGTCTCTTGTGCGAAGTGCACATGCGCCTCGTCCTCCTGTCTCAGGAACCGGATCCGTCTGCATGCGCAGCGGTGAAGACACCGGATGATTGCAGCAAAAAGAAATGCATCTAAAGCAGTTCGTACCACAAATGGACTTCCTACAGTCAGTGCATTTCCAATCGGCTTTTTCTCCTGTAGTAAAGAGGGGACGAATGCGTGTGCAGTGCTAGTTTTTGCACAGCATTCAGCGGTAAGGCAGACTTTCTGCTCGCGAGTTCTCACGGTTTGAGAGTATCCCCTAGATGTGGACTGAGAAACCACACTTTTGCGAGTTTTTAATCCGGATAGTCAAGTCCACTCGGGCCGAAGGCCCTTCTAAAGTAAAGTTCGCCGAAAGCCTTTATTATTAAACACACACTCCAGGAGAAAGCAACAGTGGACGGCTTTCATACACCAGTTGGACGCGGCGACCTCTCAGCGTCTTGAGGTTATTACTGTCATGCACACGAAACGCCCTTCTTCATCGATAGAGACCTGAGTCTGTCAACTTTGCTTGACACAGAGCCCTGTCATGACTCCGTCTGACAGAGCCAGTCTATCGTCGCGAGTGTCAATCGAATCCAACGATGCAAAGAGTAAAGGGGATAAGCTCTCAATTATTTTTCAGATGCCAAAAGAAACCCAACAAGGATAAACCCTAGGTACTGTACTAGAAAACGGAGGCGAGCCTACATCGGTTCTTGAATGACGAAGTATTTCCATTCTGCGCGAACGATCGCATTCTGGAGACCGAAACTGGGATCGACAACGGCGATCTTTGTTGCTTGAGAAGCATCACATAATCATACTGAGTACGCAGGCATTGTTAGTCCTGAATACGACACAAAAATTCAACTGGTCTACACCTGGCTCCTGCCACACCTTAAATGCCAGACACCGCAAAGATCACTAAAGTTGGGATAAACTTCGATGCTGTTTTCCCTGTAACTTCCACATGAAGAGGCAAAGAAAGAAGGGAGGGAGTCCCTCCAGGTAGGCCTGGGCGCCGACACTTCTACAGATTCTGCTCAGACAACATCCCTAAGATATGGCGAGGGGAAACTGGAAACAGTCCGCAGAATGCGTACTAAACTCAAAGCATAGCATCGTTGCTGTCACACCTCCATAAATTAAAACGCAGCATCGTTGCTTCAGCAAGAATTCGAGTTGGGTTTCATACGAAATGTTCTCGTCATGGCACATCGACGGCACCGTTCCGCACTCAGCGACAAGTCAAAAGACGGTTATAAACGAAATTCGTCTTCCACTGCACGTGAATGTTGTGTGGTTTGATAATTGTAATGAAGGCAATGCACAATGCAGAAAGAATAGAATCTCCATCTGATGAAAGAATCGGCTACCTTTTTGCTGGGTCCTCCGTACACATGGTGACCCCGACAACCAGAAGCCTGACAGGATTTCAGCAACTGTCGCGGAGAGGGTTTCGTTTGTCTCAGTCAAGTGCGCGTGTACCAGCCATGTGTCTCGCTAGGGATTCCTTCTGTTTTTCTCGCCTTGGCGATTTTATGAGTAGCTGGAATCGGACAGCCGTGAGGTTGCTCTGGAGTGTACTGTTTAGTGGATCGCTCCAAGGTGATAACGCATTCGATATGTCGCGTGTGAGGAAACATGTCGAAAGGCTGAATGTTCTTCACCGTGTACAGGGGCAAAACAGCTTTCAAATCTCTCGCCTGAAAATGCAGAGTATGGTCGACAAGAAACCACTGCAAACCAGAATCAAGCTGAATGCAAGTCGAGGATGGAAAAGCATGCATGCCACAATCTAGAGATCGGGGGTTCTATCTGCTGCACGAGCTAGAAAGCTTGCTGCCTACCTGCGTTGCCGGGTGGCATGATATGTACACAATTCGTTCCGGTTTCAGCCTGGAAGTGTAAGTGAAATTCACACGCGTTCTTCGATGAAAACCCATTCCGTGACTAGGACCCAGAAAAAGAACTTGTGCAAAGGCAATTCAAATTTCCGGAGAAACTGGCCTCCAAACCTGTCGAGCTGCGCGCCCGCTCACTTACTTGAGCAAGCTGAGCAAGAACTCGGAATCGCATCCTTTTCTTGGCGGGTCAAGAACAACAAACAAACGGCTCTTGTCCGAGGACGAGTGCCCCGCGCTAAAGGATTCTGAAAAGAAACAAATTTTCCAGCATCGGCGTGCAGTATTACCACGGCGATGGAAGCGTTTCCAGCATCTGTCGCCATCCATCTTAGCCTAACGAATTGACTCGGAACATGCGACAGGAAATTGTCAAAAAAGAGAGTGCAGGAGACACCCTCCGGCCCTAAGACCGTCGACACAACCGATGCGAGATAAAACAGCCACAGCCTTACCAAAAAAGTTCTTCGCGTCGCTGACCTCGAAACGCGCTCTCCACTTGGAGTTGAACTGTGCATTGTATTTTGCCAGTTCTATGCTTGATGAACATACGTCAAAACCAACCACTTCCTGAAGGCAATACGCACGAAAAGATAGTCTTTCCGTTGTGCCCACATGTGTGAGTATGCTGGGTCTATTGTAGACACAGCACAGTTTCGGTCGCAGTTACTGTAGAAATAGAAACAACCGAACATCGCGGAATCCCCTTTACTCTTTGCATCGTTGGATTCGATGGACACTCGCGACGATAGACTGGCTCTGTCAGACGGAGTCATGACAGGGCTCTGTGTATGCGTGGTTATATATCTGGTGTTGTGTAGTGTTGTAGCATGCATTAGATATACACGCAGTCTATTGATAAGCGCATGCTTTTACATAGACGCACAGACATACGTGACACACGTCTCCCAAGCAGGTCTTCCGCAAGCAGCACATACATCGAAGTCATCGTGGCATGCCAAGGCGAAGAGTCCGACACCGCAGTAACAGTCAAGGAGGCGACGGTGGGGAGGTTGCTGTCCAGGGACTTCACGCAGATCGCGGAGTTGTTCCCTCACGTGCGAAACCTAAAAACACAAATATGAGAGATGTAAGACAAACGTTCGTTCGCATCGATTTCTGGGGGAATCCGCTACGGTAGGAAACTATACATCCCGTGAAACTCATGACCCTGAGACAAAGGCCAAAGAGCTGAAGATGACCCTTGGACGCTGGACTCATCGTTCGGGGATACGAGGCCAGTGCAGGCCGAGCACGTTTTGCACTTACGCAGAAATCAATGGCACAGTCTATGCACACAAACGGAAAGATTTGACTGGATACTGGCCAGAATGGAAGGCCTCTTTGATGACACCAGACACCGTGTTCGGGGACCGAGGAGACTCGCGGTTCCCCGCAGCAGTTACGGAGGGTACAGCTCGCTACCTTTTAGGTTTGACCAAGCCTTACCAGAAGAGGCAAAACGCGACGATTGACTTGGAAGAAGTCTCCTGCTCTATACCAGCAGTGAAGGCCATCGATCCCAGTGGATGCGCATAGTGTCCCGGGGTCGCTTGTGACGGAATTCAAACCTGCAGAAAAAAAACGGTAATCGTACAGCATAATCAGTTTTCACCGGACGTCTTTGGTGGATACAGTTTATGCTGACAGAAACGCTCGAGCCACAAGACTAAAGCGTCAAGAAGCACGGGTAAGGGGATAGATGGGATCAGATCTAAACAGTCACGCTGTTACGTTTCTGCCACTTTTAGGACAACACTCCGTGCGCGAGAAAACCAAGGGGTATTTAAGCCATGATCTGCGCACTTCGAACTCTCACCTGTATCACGTAACAAAACCGTTGCACCTTTTTGCCGCGCTTCTGCTGCGTCAGGGGACACAGCTTGAGCTTGAACGGCGATCTGCTTGCGGATCTCAGCAAGCTTCTCGTTGACCGACCTCAAGGCCAGTTTACAAGACTCAATTTCGAGAACCTGGTCGCAGAAAGTAATAATATATGCGCACTACTAACGCACGACGGTCCGGGTTTTCCTCTCACAACATTCCAAAGAAAGAAACTACCGCAACTGCAAACACCACTTGACGTCGGAATGGAGGTCCACACTTATGTTCCCAGTGTGGGCATCCCCAAAAGCAAAATGATAGTTTGCAGCAAGGAATCAGACAGATCATCCTAGTGGCAGATGATACGCCTGTAAAGCACCATCTATGGGGGGATTTGCAGTTGAGGCAGGCTGCAGTGAACGTTGCGTATTTCCCTGCCACGGTTGGACGTACTCGTCTCGGATATCGCACGTCGTTGTACCCCACCGCCGGAAGGCTACCCGCTTGGTAAAACGTGTAGTGAGGGGTGATTTTTGACCTGTAGTGGTATCCTCCACGCTCGTTGTTCGACAGAACCGGATTTACGGTTGCACTCTCGGGCAAACCAGCCAGTCGGCAGAGAACGCCTTGGACATGACCTCGTTTTACCTCATGCTGAAGACGCAGCCACAGAGGACAGATGAATCCATACCTCTGGAAGCGGATTTATCATGTGCCTAAAGGGTCTCATAAATTTATCAAAGCCAGAGCTGGAAGCCTGTCGACAACGGCTATATCGTACCTGCATTGACAGTGGCATATGCTGATATTGGCATCCACTGCACGCTCCAAAGTAGGGACATGGAGATGTCACCCGCCGAGGAGAAGGCGCGTTGACGTAAGCGACAATGAATCCAATGCTGTGCTGCGCAAGTGCTTTGTGGATTCGCACCCAGACGTATTCACCGGGTATTGAGAAAGGAACAAAAACAGGCTTCCCGTGCTTCCCTTGACACTGAGGAGGAGCGTTTCGGTCATCAGGAGGGTCAGCCACAGACGAAGATGAAGGTGAGGCTGGATTTTCATGACGAGCAAAAGCTGTCGCTATTTCTGTTTGCTTCAGTCCACTCTCGAGAGATCTTGATGGTTGAGGGTCGCAGCACCCCGCTTTATGGTCAGGGTGCCCGCAGTCTGAGACGCATCTGTCGCCTCCAAAACAGATTGACCCGAACCCTTCACCTGTGTCAATAATGAACTGAATATGGACTAGGACTATATCGCCATCGGACGGCCGGTATTGGTCTCTTTTCACATTATCGATGCTGGTGCCGTCGTGAGCAGGCGGAGTAGCCGCGGAGTTGTGGCCATCGAGTGATGCATAAAGAACCACCTGCGATGGGGTACGGGAAGTTTTCTGGTGTGATTTAATAAGCCTCAGAGGGAGCTTGAAAGACCAACGGCGCTCCTTTCGCGCCGTGTCATCGCGAATGACTGAGCAGGGCGGAGTTCCGTTGCACACGCCTAGGCGCTCTAGTGATCGCGCTGACAGGTGCCCGGAAGTCGGAAAGTGGTAGCGACTTCCCACACGAAATGCCGAACATGATGAAAGTACATTCAGCACCAGAGAATAAATTATGATGATTACAAGACGCCAAGTCCCATCGGAATGACAGCTGCGTCCATGCTTCGGACTCGACCTGGGACTCATTTGCTATCCGTGATGTCTTGCGCACGGTTAGCACTACATCTCTAGAGGCATCCAGTACACCAGTGGGTATCCTCGGACAACACATGAAACAAACAGGCAAACATGTATGTCAATTCCGCGTATCCTAGAACATTCGAACACCCGAGTTCGGAAAGGAATTTGGTAGCCCCGTCTGCTGCATGCACTCCACATGGAACCATGGCGCATGTACGATCCACGCCAGCCGCGGACGCAGCACACAAGTGCCTCATGCTTGACACATCTGTCTAAGCAATGCCGTCGAAGAGATCATTGTTTTCTCAAGGTGTCAACAAGATGAAGATTACCAGCCAGAATCCCCGGGTGCGGATGGCATGGCACACTGTAGCATCGGCACCGCTTTTTGATACTCCCGATCTACATTGTCTTGAAATGTTAGCACTAGCAACACACTGTGCTCCAACTCCAGTTAATAAGAATCATAAAATAAGTTGCCGGTTCTGTGGTTGTGCCAAACTAGCACTGTCAATGTCCCAGAAAAAGCTTTTAAATAGTCCTGTCCCAAGCTGAGCCGGGTTGTGTTCCTCTAGTCACTCAATAACGTCGGTTTTCCATGTTAGGCGCTAACTTCACGCATGTTGCCATAACTTCGCCTCATAGAAGCATGCCTCTCTTCGGCAGATTCTCATGAATGTTCGTTAATGCAATTCTACCCAGTTTCACAGTTCTTTTCGTGCATCGCGGATCGGCCCAGTCTCGCAGACTCCGCTGTGGTGGATGAGGCGTGAGGCAAAGCAGCAACGGCAAGCCGTGCTCGGTACATACAGCTCAACGTTGAGTGACACATTTCACACTCACTTCAGTTAAGTTGTGTCCCTGGCGCATAGCATAACCGAAAGTGGTACAACCTTCAAGCAATGGACAGAGCCTTTGCACCAAAAATGAAGGTGGCTTTCGTGACAGCGGCACTTGCCGCTTCTCTTGATAGCGAATGTTGCGCGTACTCTGTTGTTAGAGGAAATCTGGACCGTGAACCACCGGCACATCCTCTAGACGAGGAGTATCCCGTCAACACTCTCGACGTTAAAGCTCCTAAGGTAGATTTGTGTGAGCCCTTGCAGGACCGCTCCCCCTCGTGCTCACGCATAAACTGTTTTTCTAGGCGCGGCAAATCATGTATGAAGAAGGCGTCCCGGGTAACAGTCGTGCTAAGTGTCAGTCTCAGAGCTCGGGAACCACGTGTATACAATTCAGATGTCTTTCCTGTGAATCAACCAGGTGCGCTTTTGTGCTGACCTCTGCCGCGGGTACCGTAAAGCTATTGAAAATTTTTCCCGTAGGGGAGCAATACCTGCCAGATTCCCACAATGACTACGCAGAGTACGTCATCGTGAATTCGCCGAACACGACCGTGCGCAACTTTGGCACAAACGCGAACAAGAACGTTCTAATTAATAACGCCAGAGGGTACGCAACTAGTTTTTCTCGTTGATGATCCAGTACCGGATGACCATCCTCGTCTGCACAGACCAGTGCGCGTCGAATTCTCGACTCATGCCCCTTCAACAGCGACCCTAAAAGTGAGTGTGTCATTTCACTGAATTTCAACCATTACGGAAGCTATTGTTTTATCAAGACATTCGATAATACGGGAACAGCCATGGTGGAAGGGCAGCCGCCCTCACTCGCGTGATAAACCAAATATCTTTCCACTTGTTGTCCCTTACTTAATCGTGAAGATATCGTTTTCGAGACTTGGCAGTATAATACGTGACCCCCAAAAAGGAAAGTATGAGTGTTTCCTTAAAGGAATCCCTGTGTACGCTCCTGCATCAACACCCGTCACTGAATGTTTAACTCCAGCCAGGCAGTATCTAACAAAGAATCTGAGTGGCAATGGCATCGCGGAGCGCGTTGCACCTTTCTTCCCTTGTGCGAAGCTTAAGCCATGTCTTCCTTCGCACATCTACGTATTTCCAACCGAGAATTTTCATGTGGCGCCTCTTCAGCCTCGCGACACCTAGTAATTCTCCACTGATGGGGCAGTAGTTGCCTTCACTTAGGAGGTCCAGCGCGACGGTCTTTTTCGGACTGCCAGCATTCGGGCTGCATAAAACACATAACATTCGGAGCCGAATTACCTGTACGTCGGCTCGTCTCGAACGCGCCTTCTGTTTTCCAGCATGATTAGTGATATTCACGTACCCGATCTTAATCTTCGCGTCAAACGTGTAGGCGCCCTTGGAGCTTAGCACGCTTGCATCAAAATCCATCTCTTCGAAGCACGCTTTTAGCTCCGGATGATAAGGCTGGCGGCAAGCAAAAAATGCCGGACACACAACACCCATGAGATTGACAAAGCAGACGAAACGCGGAGCAGCAGCCGCGACTGGTTTACTGTCGACAGACAATCGTACCTGGTGTTGGTGTTCCAAAAACGGCTGTTGATGCTGTTCGGCAAGCAGCTGGATCGACTGAGGGACGTTTTCCAGGAAGCTGGAGAACTGAACACAGTTACGACAACGTGATTCAACACAGCTTGTGTAGACGTTTCTTGCATGCAGACCTCTCCAGCTACCATGGTAAAAGGAGTTTTTCGCCTGAGCATGCAGTTCCATTCGTGCAGCACCAGGCCGGCGTGCACAGCCTGTCCGGCGAGTTGCTCAGCCTACCTCTAGCAAGATGGTGAACATCACACGGCGTAGCTGATTGACACCACGGATGTCGTCCTCTCCACCACTTTGTACAAAGTTGTCGAGGAGAGTTTGATAAAGTTGCTGCACCAGGTAGCAAACACACAGGATATGCCGATGCGAGTGTTTCGCCGCTAGAGGGGGATGCTTCACAACTTGGACGCATGAGCATGAGTTCACTGAGTTTTCCCCTTACCTGGTGGAAAAACCCCGCGAGCGCGAGGCCATCCAAGAGATTCAGTAGTTGTTGCGTACTGAATGCAACCTGAAGACAATCATTCACAACTCAGCAGGGAGCAACCGTTGCCCACTTCGTTGACGGTACGCAGCCACCAGCACGACTGCGACACTATGACAGGCGGCAGACACGAAGACTGCTGCCACCACTGCCAGTGCTGGTTGTGGCAGTGTCAGCAAGATTCGTAACGCCGGAACTTGGTTTCCCATATTTTAAAAAACACACTTATCGACGGATAAGGAGAATTGCCGAATGACCAGGGAACGAACAGCAAACTTCTTTGAGAATTGCCAGGCGCTGTATTGGCCGTACCTGCAGTTTTGTCGCGTGTTCGACGACGGCGGAGAAAAGCCTTTCGTCTGCAAAGCCAACTTTCCCTGCTGCATGCACCGTGCTCGATATTTCCGCGGGTGACATACAGTCCATACAATCCTGTTTGAGCAAGACACACGAGCCACGGTGAAAGCCGAACATAACGGGAAACCTCTCCTTCAACAACGAAGTGCAAAATTGAGTCCTCTGCAATGCCTACCGCTGCCGCTTTTGCCAGCGCCTTCCATGTCGCTTCCTCGCGCACACCAAGCCTGCCGAGCGCGTAAGCCAGTTGGGCGACCGTGATCTCCTCGAGGGTACATGCAGCCCTGGAAAAAACGGAGGAATAAGATTCAGTTTTAAACTTTCGCTGTGCAACCGCGGACTCGCAACGGAGAGCGACCGACTGCAAACGCTGTCGTGCGGAGCTTACTTTTGTATCCTTTCGCAGCACAGCTTGATTAGATTCTTTTCGCGGAAATTCATTGAGGCAAAGCCGTACAACAACATCGATAAGCTGGCGTTGGAAAACTGGAAGTTCAGCGCATCGTCGCTGAGTCGTCTGCCGATGCGCTTGAGTAACTGCGTGTCCAGAAGACAGTACTTGGACGATGCCAAAACGTACAGGGCCAGCTCTTTGTCCGATAGGCGATGAACAGACTGTTTGATTAAGTTGTTTGACCGGTAAACCAATCGCCATGGTACAACGCCAGTGAGAGCGAACTCATAGATAATGTACACTAGAAAACGGGGGTGAAAGTCCGCAAGGCGGCTTTCCACAATGGACGCGCAGAGGCGGAGGCAACGGAGGTACGGCCAATCGGATCGTCCATCTGTTTCTGTGGCGTTGCAGTTGTACCTGTCAAAAAGTGCATGCACGCGACAGAACCCACCATTGGATCCAAACCAGATTGCCAGCACGTTGTATTCCAGTTCCAAATTGTCAGGAAACATTCAAAGACTCGTGTTCTCTGGCTCATGAAGATGCACAACAGAGCCGGTCCGACGACTAACATACGGTTGATGAAGTCTTCTAGCCATAGGAAGTGGCTTCACATATATCCAAGAAAGACGCAGGGAAGCGCTTGACAGACATATTAAGCGTGTGACAGCCATACCTCCGGAGAGTGTAAAGGACGCAGACGATATCGTGCTCGTTAAGTCTGCGCGACCCCTGCAGGATGTACTTCAGCATGTGCCTCAGGTGTCTCTGGACTTCAGCCTTTTTGCTGGCGAAACAGGACATCGCGTGGGCCACCTGACTGAAGGTGATTCCGCTGACTGGTGCCGACGGACTCTGCACACAGAAGAATTCACAAAAAAACCTCGAATCGTTTCACTCCTTCAGTTTCATCGCAGCGCTTGCTTCAGCAGATCCCGACGCTTCGCTTCGATGCCAGTGATGCGTCAGGAGCGTCAACGAATAGCTTGCGCCTTCTTGCGGTGTCATGCACAGACACCCGAGGCCTTTATGGGAGTGCACTATCGTGTATCGGCACCGCTCTGGACTCCTTTAGACAGCTAGAAGTCCTGGAAATGCAGCTCATACGACGTTGAAGCCACTCTGAATCCACTCAGGAAAAGTAGTCCAGAGGGCTCATTTGCGGTGCCGGATCCCCGCGTCTTTTGTAGAGTCAGCTGCTAGCCACATTGCCGCCCCCCAGGCTTCCCTTCCAGCACCGGCAGACTCACTTTCGTGAGTCGAACAATGTGTCGCGCTACCGTTTTCCACATGATATCCGCGCCGTTCAAATTCAACTCTCGGCATGAGACAGCAAGGGCCTGGAGCTGAGCAGGAGACAGGTCTTTGGCATTTGCGTGGATGTCGCGCAGGAGACGGAGGAATCTCTCATCCAGGCTCAGTTGGCTGAACGTCATGCTGGTTTGAGCGAGCTCTTGGAGGTGAAACACCTTGAGTGACAGCTTCGTGTCGTCGTCGTATTGTTGGACAGCATGCAAAGTCATCAGCACCTTCTTCTCCTCTTCGCGAGACGCAAAGGGTACTGTGAATGGCGGACAGATTCGCGCGTACGCTCCGGGGGTGGACGCCGACGCTGGCGAAAACAGTGGCGTTCGCAGCTGCGAATAGGACCGCGTCCTCACAGCAGCGTAGCGCGAGGGAAGGCAGGCTGAGGAGTCAGTACACTCCGGCGTCAACGACTGGCCGGCACCGCCAGCCACACACGATGGTCTACTCTCTAAATGGCTTTTCCATCTTTCGAGTCTGTGTGCGGGTCCTGTTGTCTGAGCTGACGAAGAACACGGCCGTGGGGGCAGATGTGGAGATGCGCTGCAACCAAGTCTACGAGTTCGAGAGACGACGAGGGAATCCCGACGACTCACAATCGCGGTCGGCTGCTGCTCACCACTCTCTGCAGCTCTTGCAGCTTCGGACTGCGTTCGAAGAAACTGGACTCGGCGGCGCATCAGCGTTTCCCGCATCGAGAGAGCGTCGCGAGTCAGCTCAGGCGAAAGAGGCCCTCGACCCCGACAGCCCGAGAGGAAGCATTCCTTCGAGCACCCTTTCAAGTTCACCATTCTGGAAGAGAAGGAAAACAAAGGGGACGCGCTTCCCCCGAAGCCTACACAGGCAACGACCATCCACAATAAAGTCGGACGACCAGAACCAAAGGAGGAAGTCGGGGAAAGCACCTGTCAGAACAGGGAAGGGACTGTACGGAGCATTTTTCAAAAGAAAAGAAGGCGTTTTTCGTCGTGTTGCGTCGAAAGGAACGGCTAGTTCTCTTGCGTGCCACAAACGCAAGAGATGCTCGCCACTGTCGCTGCGATTCGATTACTTTGCATTGTTTTTCGGCAGCACAAGGAATGGCGCGGCGGCAGCTGCTCGAAAGATATTTCCTGAGAACTAAGCGGAGTTTGAATCTCTAGGAAATCAACGGTATGCGTCCATCGTGGAGAGTTTCACTGGCTGCGATGGGGCTGTCGATTCAAAGCGCATGCACAAAAAAGTTGAGAAACTCACTCCGCTTGGCCGCCACGCCTGTCGAGTGGCAACGACGTCGATTCATCCGACTTTTTGCCTCGCAATCGTGCAGCTAGGCTTCCGCGTTCCCAATTTTTTCTCACTCTACAACGACATAATCCATGTGGCTCGGGCTGAAGGAAACGGAGGTTTCCAGGGAACGCAGCCAACAGTTAAAGCAGCGGTATAGCGATCAGCGAAGGGCTCCCGCCTCGCCTTTGTGTGTCTTGTAACCCAGACACGACATGCGATTTTCGGTAAATGCCGCCTAGTTGTGAGCGACCTTTGCGGTTATAGATCACCCCTGGGTTGAAACACTCTTTGTTGTCTATCCTGTTGTCCACACGAACGAAACTGGCCAGTTAGAAACAATCGACTGATTCCGAGTTCGGTGTTCTCCCCTTACGCTGCCCTTCTCAGAGAGTTGCCGCTCACCTTGAAAGGCGCATTCGAGATTTCTGCGGAGAGTCACATGTCACGTGTGGACAGTGTCGCTTCTTTTTGGAAAATGGAAGCTTCGTGCGATTCTTGGTGGAGACGTGGTATGCATCAAAGAAGGCGAAGGACGGCGTGCGAGAGGGTTACTTGTTGAGCACCAGTGGCGCAATGGATAGCGCGTATCCCTCCTAAGGATAAGGTTGTGGGTTCGAGTCCCATCTGGTGTGGGTTTTGGATCAGTTTCAAAAGAGGCTCATCGCCTTCCTTTTTTTCACTCTTTTGATCGGTTTTTGCTCTCAATGACAACAGTGGATTGTTTCTCCTTGACGAAGAAGTGCCTCTACACCCCTTCGCCTCTTGGGCTCTGCTCCGTCCCCCCCCCTTGTGGCACTCACGGCAGTTCAACTCGCGCTTGGCCAGTTCGGTCCACATTTCCGCTGCATCTCTACTCGTCAGCGCTGTTGTTGATCTCACCTCGTTGACCTTCTCATTTCTTTCTCTTCCGATTCTCTTTTTGCCCCCTTTCCTTCTTCAGACTCTCTCGCCCGCCTGTCGGCTCGTGGACGTTGGCGCCGCGTCCTGCCATGTTTGTTCTTCGCTGCTCACGATTGTTTCACATTCCCCACGTAGTTTCTCTTTTCCAGTGACTCGCGAGTTTTCCCGGGGCTTTTTCGTGGCCTTCCTCTTCCAGATATCACACGGGTTCCGCTGAACACCTGCGAAAACAGCGAACTGCGTTTCACGTCTCTTTCTCTCCTGGGCCTGGCTGACCGCTTCTGGGGGATTCTCTGCCCTTGATTTCGTGTTTCTCTCGTCTCTCTCTTCTCATCCCCTTCCTTGCGCCCTTCTTGTTGCTCGTTTCGGCTCTCTTTGTCGCCTCAATCTTTGCTGTCCTTGCTTCCGTTCTCTCACCGACCCGTCGTTGATTGCCTCCACTTGAAGCTTCCCTCTCTCTGAGATTTTTTCCCTGTGCTTCCCTCGCGAGACTCACCGTCTCGAGTCTCTTCTCTTCTGTTGCAGAGCGGATTTCTTTCTTCCACACCATGTCCCTCGTACCCACGAGTCGGGCGGCGCTTCGTCCTCCTCTGCCCTTTGTTCGCAAATCTGTGTTTTCTCCAAGTTCCACCGCCTCCTGCTTGGTCCATTCTTTTCAGACAAAAAAGGAGGGTAGTTGCTCTGGCGACGCTCCGTGGTTTCCGCGTAACTGCTCCTCTCCAAGGAAGAGTCCAAACTCTCACTGTTCGCCTGCCGCGCTGCGTGAGTCTTGGTCGTCGCGGACTCCTGCCCTTTCCTACGGGCAGGGAAAGGCAGCTTTTTCGACTTCCAGGGATGTGTCGAGCTCGAGAGACCTCCACATTCTCTCTTCTGCTTCCTCAGACATCGTCGAAAACCTCGCAGCAGAATGCTTTCTCGCTGACGTCCTTGGGCGGGGTCGAGGCCTGGTGACCTCCGTCGGTGGGAGCGGCACGAAGAGGGACGAGGCGCAAACTCAGAGGGCAGGGTTTCGTGCGCCGCTCCTCTTTCTGTGGAGAAATGACAAAACCATCGTCATCGGGCGACACCAGAATGCCTGGAGTGAATGCAACATTCAAAAAATGGAGGAAAATGGTGTGAAGCTCGCTCGACGCTACACAGGAGGCGGCGCTGTGTACCAGGTAGAGAGCGAACCTCTCTTGTCGCCTTCTCTGTCATTCTTTCTCCTACCCTTTCACTCTCTCCTCTGCGTCCTTCTTTCTTCTCTTTCGTCACTCACTCGTTTCTCCTTCATTCCCTTCCCCGAACCCCCTCCGTCTCCTTCTTCTTGTCCTTCTCTCCTTTTGTCTGTACCGTTGCTTCTATCTCCTTTTTCTCCCTCGCCGCCTTCGCCTGTGTTCCTCCTCGTCTGTCTCCTTTTTCTGCTGCGGGTCGAACGTCTTCAGTCCGCTTCACTCGTCCAGAGGACGCGAGGTTGCCCTGATGATGCCCCTTAGAAATTCGTCCTAGGCGGCGCCTTCTCTGTCTTTCGCAGGACCTGGGGAACACATGCTTCACTTTCCTGGACCCTCTGGCGATGCACAACAAGGAGCGAAACAACAGAATTATTTTGAGGGCACTGGAGAAGGCCTTCGGCATTGCAGGTGCAGCGAGCGGGAGAAACGACTTGGTGGCTGCCGATGGCCGCAAGGTGAGCAGGCACAGAGAGGAAGAAAGTTGCTCTTGAAAAGTGAGAAAGGCACGGTGAGAGAACGACGACGCCGGAGCAAGGGAAAACGCCCTAGAGAAGCGCCGCGACTGTGCAGCGCGCCAAGAGGTCGCTTCGCTTTGCTGACGCTCTCCAGAGCAAGACGCATAATGTGCACACATTCTGGATCTTTGGAGGCGAAGGCCAATGACACATTTCTCCGCTTCCACTGCTTCCCGCCTCAGGTCTTCTTCCTTTTCTTCTTTCTGTCTCGCTTTCGTTTTTCTCGCTTCGTCCTCTTCTTTTTCGTCTTCAACTCTATCGCTGCTTCTTCTACGCGCTTTTCGTCTCTTCTCTCACCTGGAGTCTCGATCAAGCTTGATCGCGGCTTCCTCGCAGTGTCTCTCTGTCTCGGGCTGTTTTTAAAGTCTCTGCTTCATGGTCCCGCCGCATTTTGCCGAGTCTGTGCTGTGGGGCTTCTTGCGTGCATCTCCTCTCGTCGGTTCTCTTCGCTTCCTGCTTTGTCTCTCATCTTTCGTCTCCCTCCCCCCCCCTCGCTGTCTCGCCAGTTTTCAGGCGCGGCGTACTCGAAGTTGCCACACGGCTGGCTGCACCACGGTGAGTCGAACGGCGGAAGGGGAGACAGAAAACTTCAAAGAACAGAGAAAGTTCAAAGACGTTTGTGCACTCAGAGTCCTCACAGGAGTATATGCCGAGGAGAAAAAAGTCATGTAACTGGTTCTCTGTAAAAGGTGGAATCCGCGTCCATATATCGCTTGTAGAAGATCGCGTTTTGGGTTTGGTTAAAGTTCAACACAGGCAACCACGTAGTCGAGGGCCTCTCACGTGTGTTAGCGCAAATTACTCCAGGTAGAGATGTGCCATCCTTTTTATGTATATATTTATATATTTATATATTCATATTCACACACATGTAATGACTTGTCGATACTAGTGCCTGTATACATCTTCTTATTTCGAACCATTTATAAATATGTCAATGCATATGTCGGCCTATTCACGTGTATACACCTATATATATATATATATATATATTAATATATATATATATATATATGAAGGCCTGCTTTTGGCTTTACGAAATATATGTAGATATAGTTGATTGCAGCTGTGGATGGGTTTTCAAGGCACGGTGATGCGGGAGGTGGACTGTGAGGCTTTGGGGAGATACCTGACGCCGAGCAAGGAGAAGCTGGAGAGCAAAAGCGTGAAGAGCGTTGCAGCGCGCGTGGTGAATTTGAAGACTCTGCATGCAGGAATTACGCATGAAAACGTAAGTGACCCTCTGTGTGAGGCCGCCCGGACGAGTAAATACGTCCGCACGCATCCGTCGAGACACATGTCCAAGCTGGGACTTCTCTGTCTACACAGAGCTCCGCACCGGCAAGGCGGCTCGCATTCGCCGCCTCACTGGCATCTCACCATACTTGACGGAGAGGCTCCGGAGACGCGTTTTGCCTGTTTTCGCCTTCTCTCTAATGTGTTTGAGCGAAGCGAGATTTCTTTTTTTCTTTAGAGGTCTGTTCTTCGTTCTTCGTTCCGGGCGAGATGCGTCACCTCCCTCTCTCTCGGGCCAGACTCCAGTGATTCGTCTTTGTCCCTCTCTCTTCGTCTTCTCTCTCTCTTCTTCTCTCTTCTTCTCTCTTCTGTTGTCTCGTGCGCAGCTTGATTTCGTCGCGTTCCCCATGGCTGCCTCTCACTTGACGCGCGCTGCCTGCATTCCTGCGTTTTGTCAGCTGTGCAGCGCCATCGTCGATTCGTTTGTCGAGGAGTACGGGTCGGCGGCGGCGGAGGATGTCGTCCGCGGAATGGAGCCTGTAGAGAAACTCCGAATTGAGGGAACCGAGTCGTGCATGCGCGACCACCCGGTCTTCAGAAATCACGTTGAGACCCTCTCCAACTGGGAGTGGCGATACGGGCACAGTCCTGCCTTTGAGCGCGCCCTCTCTCGTCGCTTTCCCTGGGGAACTTTTGTAGGTTTTCTGCACTCGTCAGGTCTGCCGACCTTCCTGAATCTGTCTGGCATCTCCGCGACTTCGCTCGGCCGTGTCGCCGCATCGTCCCCAAGTCGCACATCTTCCCGAACCTCCTGAAATATATCTCGAAATGCGCTCGTTCAAATCCATCACTGCAGACGGACGCAGCTCCTCGAATCCGTAGATATTCTCATGCATATATATATATATATATATATAGGTATCCGTAGTTTTGTGTGCATGTAGATTGATGGAGTGTCCGAAGAAGTTGTTTTTCAGTTTTTCTTGGATCCCCGGCTGTGTATGGACACAGCTCCTTTGTGTGTCTCTCTGCTTGCGGTAGTCGAGTTCTCTGGGATGCCTTTTACGAGCTCTAAAGCATACAAAGACCGAGGTGGCTCTGCATGCAAAGCAGAAGCGCTGGGATTTGAACTCCGAACAGAATTTCGCTCGTCTCGTCCCTTGTGAGTTGGAGCTCTTTCTGCATTTCTGCAGCTTTCTGGATTTCCACTTCCGACCTGAGTTCCTTTATCACAACTTCCAACAGGTTTTCGCATGTGCACTTTGTCTGCACACCCGACGAGGTGTTGAGGGGGCGAGGGCGAGCGCTGCGCTTCTGTTTAACTGGCGACGAGTCTGACTCTCGTCAGCCTGCGTATGTGGCGGACGCGCATGAGGCTGAAACATGCAACGTGTAGAAGTTTGGCATTCGGCGTTAAGGCGTTTGGATGCGATTTGCTGGTGCGCGCAGGATGTTCATGTCAATGTCTCCCAAGGATCCGTGACAGATGTGAAAGTCTTCTCGGATTGTCTCTTCCCTGATCTCGTGGACGCCTTCACTGAGGCCATTCGGGGTGAGTTTTCTCGTGACAAGAAATCAGGAAAGAGAGATAAACATCTTGTTTCTCAATCGAGATCCTCGAGCTAGATCGGTGTCCCTCTCGCCGAATTTAGAGACAAACCAGTGATGAAAGTTCACAAACACCGCTGTCTTCAGGTAGGCAGCTTTGTGACCCGCCAAAGTGACGCCAAGGTCGGTTTAAGGGCAGGGAGCCCAGCGCGTCTGGCATGGTTAGCCGCCAGCTTCGAGTGTTGGAATTCGAGCGTCGACGTTATCAGTGCTGCTTCACGTCGGGGGGATGCTCAGCTGAGCACGCATGCTGCGGCGGACTTTCTCGCAGCCATGCTCGTCCTGTCACGGGCCTCGAATGAGACAGGCACTGACATTTCCCCTAGACCGCGCCCCTTGCCTGTGTAGGCCGACCAGGTGTATTTTTTTACTCTCTTCTTGCTGCACAGACACAGCCGCCGAGCTCTTGTGCGAGTCTTTGTACTCGGACATACACGCGAACTCATGTCTGCCTCCAGAAGTGTCTGAGCAATTGCTCACAAGTGCGTTTGTGCTTTTGTGAGAAGGCAAGAGGGTCAGTCGCTCGTGTGTAGGCCCCATCGTGTTGGGCGACTGTCAGTGTATGTACACCCGATCTCAGCGTGGACTCCCCAGACACCGACGAATGTTTGTGTATCAGGCTGTCGATTCACGGAGTCGGAATTGAAGCGCGCCATCCTCGCCATCAAACGTGAGCTCGCTTTTCCCGGTGTCTCCTTTGTCGTCTTTGTTCTGGATTTTCCGTCTCCATGGTCTGCAGTGTACCTTGCTGTCTCCTTGTCACCTTAATTCTTTGTTTGTCGTCCGTGTCTTTGATGAGTTCTTTGTCCAGCTGTTTGTTTTGCTTTTTTCCCTTCCTTCGCATGCGCGTGATTAATATATCTGCCCCTGTGTATTCTGCTTGCGTTCCTTCTGTTATCGGTCCTTCCGTTCTTCTTCCTTTAGCTCTCCTTTTTCCTGTTTTTTCTCTTTTTTTCCTGTATTCCTCTCCTCCCGTCTGCCTCTTTGTGCCCATGCAGTGGAGAAGGTCTCTCCAGAACTCGACAGTCACCTGAGGGAGTTCGCAGACTGGCTGTCGACGGCGACTCAGGAGTGAGGCTGAGGAGCGGCCCGGAAGAGAAGGCAATCTGCAGACTCTGGAAGAAGATCTTTAAGCGTCCGAGACAGAAAATTTGAAAACATTCAGAAGGGAAGAAGACCTCAAAAGCCTCGAAGACAAGAACAGCTGGACTGGACTGCTTCAAGAGAAGCAGAGCTGGAAACTTCGAAGATACGACCATTTGGAAAGCCGTAGTTTCCACGTAGTCTACGTGTCGTCGCGAAATACTTCTCTCACTCATGTCGGTCTTCTTCTCTCTCCGCGGCGTTCGTCTGGCCCACTTGTGCTTCCTTTCTCTCCTTCCGTGTCTAGTAGCTGTTTTCTCCCTCTCTCGTATTCGTCGCGAGGGCGAATCGAGGTTGCCGCTCTCCTTCAGCCTCGTTCGAGTGGACTGCGAGCGCGAAAATCTGTGTCGCCTCGACTTGCTTTTCGCCTCCTGGCGTTTCCCTGCTCTCCTCCGAGGCGACGTTCGTCGAAGTCAAGTCCCCTTTTCGCGGCACAGACGAAATCCAGGGATGTACAAGTGCCACAGGGAGAAAGAAAAACTCTTCCGCTCCTTTCGTCATGCACATCACACGGACGAAGAACAAGACCAGACTACAGTTCACGACACACATCTGCTCCTCGCCTCTTTCAAGCACATGTATCGACACACCTACGGAGAAGCATGGATTTGTCAAAGAAGCAGATGCGTATTAGTACCTCTCTTTCTCTCAGATATATATTGATATTAATACATCTGTAAACACAGACGTACGTACAGTCAGATATATGTGGGTGAAGACCAAGCCGTATGTATATATGCATATAGATATATATATTATGTGGAGATACAATTATACATACGGACACATACATGCGAGTAGAGCCACCCCCCTTTACACCTTTGTCTCTATATCTGCAGTGACTGTGCACAACAAAAGGGGGTGTGAGAAGTCGAAGAAAGCACGAGGATAAGGACAGAACGGGAAGATGAGATTTTAGCAGGCAGACTCAACAACCACAATCTCTATACCCTGGAGACAGTGCACTGTCTGCGTTTCCTCGCTATTGATCCTTAATGAGCCTGTTGGCGCGCATGCAGATTTTGCGTCCTCCTCTCAGAGCAGAGGCCCACACACACGCTCGCCGTTTGAACAAACGCAGAATACTGAAGTGAAACGCACCGTGGGAGCATCCCCGGGTACGGACCGAGAATCAACAAAAGCCTACGCCTCGGCCTGTTGTGCTGCGAAATAATCTCTGTGAATGTGATCTGCGCGAAGTGTATCCATCCGAAGAAGAGCCAGAAAACCGCGGCTAGAGACGCACAGAGGGAGTAACCCGTGGGGGTAAGAAACACGTAAGCATCCAGACTGGTCATTCCAAAAAACTGTGAAAACTCAAGAGATAATTTCTTATACAGGACGGACTGAATATTCTATACGGAATCAAACTTTTCGAAAGAAACTAGACGCTGTTGTGGGGATCGAACTGTGTCGCACCTGGTGGCAAGCGAGGCGTCGCTGTGTGGATGTTGGTTTTTTAAAAGGAAACTGTCGTTCGTCTCTTCATGTGCACACAGAGAGAGCTGCCGACCGCGCACATGGATTGGTCTGCACATCTCCAAACGACGCAGAAAGAAGTCTTCAGTCGAATAGCGAGGCACACGTGAAAGGCGAAACACGCAAGAGATGCAGATGATGGAGCGCGTGTCATCAAACAAACAGAAGATACAAGGCACAGACAGTGAAAAGCGACCCGTTCCCTCTTTTGCGCCCTCTGTGGCGAGCCACCTGAAATAACGTAGACAGAGCAAGCGCCGCAGGTTCTCCGGCTTTTGAAAAGGCCGTCGAACCTTGGCCGGACAGACGCAGACCGCAGAACTCCGGTAACAACAGGAAACAAGCACCTTCTTGCCCTCGCTCGACGAAGCACCACGCAGCGACAATCCGCCTCTGCGTCAGAATCGCTGCACGCACGAGCCAACAAGTCACGAGCGGACCCGGACACCGGGGGGGGGCGGGGGGGGGGGGG